>NC_073380.1:104592872-104808234 GCF_028641065.1 Leucoraja erinaceus
GAATGTTTCAATATAAACTGTCAAACAACTCTTCCACATCCCTCTGGTACTTAAAACTGGCAATTTTATTTCAAACGAGCCTCAGGGCACGAGAGTTATGAAAACTGATAAACTGTAATGCTGTCACCGTAAGTATTTCCTCAACAAAGAAAGTGATCATGAACTGAAATTGAAAATAAATTCCAGCAAGCAACTTGCTAATAACTGGCAAAACCGATATTACAATTGCAAGTATTTTGACTGCATTAATTGGTGTTAAAATTGTTATTTGACGATGATAATGACAAATCACAATGGGCAGAGTCCTGGCTTGTTTTGATACAAAAATGCCAGTGTATCTTTTGTGCTCAGGATTGTAGATGGATTAATATGCCATGAATTTAGAATTTAGAAAGCTGCTGAGTGATTTCAGAAAATTTTGTTTTACGCAATGCATTGATTTATTTCCAGAACCGACAGTTTATATTAAGCATGACTGGTGCTTGTTTAATTAGAAATGCAGTCTTTGCATGCACGTGCAAAATGGGAAGATGGCTAAATCAATTCCAATCTCATGCTAGTTTAATGCTTGCCCTGATCCCATTCAAGTAAAAGGGCCTAGGCATTTAGCTGCAGGGAGCTGCCCCACCCACCTCAATCTGTAATTGCTCAAGGATCGCTCAAAGACTTTAAGTATTTTGGGGAATGAGGCTGAAATTCAATTTGTTCCAGGAATTACACTAATTTCATTATCTCTCTTTAGCATTCTACAGTTAAGTGATTACAAATATCTAGTTTTCCTTCATAGGACAATTGGGTATGTTCTACTGGTAGGGCAACCTTCTTGTCAGGGGAGAAGAAAGGCACAGTCCCTGGATAATATATTCAACTACAGTCTATCTTATTCTTCTTTCATGTGGAGTGCACAGCCTAAGGTTGTTGGACAACTTGTTGTATTTGATCTTCCGTTTATGCACGTCGAGTTGATTGCATTAGTCGAAGCAGGGCAGACCACGTGAAGGTTGCAATCTTCCACCTCGACTACAGTCTATGAAACGTGTGAACAAAGCACTGTTTCCAAAATGCGTGTGTTTCCAGGGATTTGTGTGTTTGACCTGCATCCACAATCTAGGCTTTCATGTGGGGCCCCATCATCATATTAATCACAACTCAGATCAGGACAACACACAAAGAAATTCTCATGTAACGGTGGTGAGTTTCTCAAACAAGGTAGGTTATTCAGGCCTTCTGACAGTATATATTGGAGTGTATTCCCGAGAAAACAAAAATGCTCTGATGCCCCAAAAATCATACATAACTTGATAAAATTTGCATTACAATAATTAGGTACAGATTCGACAGTTTCACAATAAATCATCAAAATTCTGTCTGTAATCGGGTTTATTACCATTAGTTATTGATTTATAGAGGACTTGACAGCAGTTCTCCCAACCTTCTCACAGATAACCACTGTAGGCCTTCACTCCTGTTGTATCATACTTATCCTGTGAACACCATATTCTAACTGCATACAGTTATCTTTATTCTATTTGACTCTGCCTTGCAGCCAAAACATTTTCATACACTAATTATTCCACTGGTCTTTTCTAATGTGAGCTTTAAGTTGTCTTTTGCCAAGTTAGCATACTTTCCTACTATCATTTTCCTGTAAGGCTTAGTTCAGATTTTTTTTAGTTTGCAGATACAGCACGGAATAGGCCCTTCGGCCCACCGAGTCCGGGCCGACCAGCGATCCCCACACGTTAACACTATCCTACACACACGAGGGACAATTTACACTTATACCAAGTATACAAACACAAGCCAATTAACCTACAAGCTTTGGAATGTGGGTGAAAACTGAAGATCTCAGAGAAAACCCACGCGGTCATGGGGAGAACGTACAAACTCCGTACAGACAGCACCCATGGTCAGGATCGAGCCCGGGTCTCCGGCGCTGCAAGCGCTGTAAAGGCAGCAACTCTGCCACTGTGCCACCGTGTCACCTCAGGTTGACCATATTTCAAATTTGACTGATTTTGTTATTTCTACAAGTTCCTACATCACATGGCTTATTCTTCTTTTTTTGTGTGGCGTGCACAGCCTAAAATTGTTGGACAACTTGTTCTATTTGATCTTCCGTTTGTGCACGTCGAGTTGATTGCTTTAGTCGAAACAGGGCGGACCACGTGAAGGTTGCAATCTTCCACCCCACATGGCTTCCATTTACCATTATTTTATCACTGGCCAAAGATGTGTTATCTGATAACTGGTAGGACAGGCGAGTGCTCTGTTGCATTACCAGAACATGTGAGTACCTCCAAGCACACATCATAAAGACTTGGAAATCCTCTACTGACACTACATCCTCTACTGACACTGCATCAAAATCCTGACACTCTTCATCTGACAGTATTGTGTCAATGTCCAAGGATTGTAGCAGCTAAATAAGGCAGCTGTTCTCAAGATCAGCTAAGGTTAATTCATCAATGTTGACCCATAAATGTCTATATCCCTGGATGAATAAAGATGAATAAAGATAACATTCATCATTCCTACAGCATTCCTAGCTTGTATTCTCTCTACTGCTGATAGTTTGCTAGGCTCGTAACAAATTTCACACATGGCAAACATGCATTTCATGATATTTGATATTAATGTCTATACCAGACAGTCTCTATGCTTCAACATGTTATGCAAAGTAGAGAGAAAAGTAAATTTACAAAAAAACGCGCTGCCCACCAAATAATTAATCAGATATCTAGTAAAGTTCAATTGTGTAGCATATAAAATACAAAATGCAATGAGATTTCTTGTTTGTAGTGCCTTTCTATATTTAAATTGTAGCCCAAGTTTGTAACTGGCACAATTCTCAAAGAGAAGTTGAATCCAGATAATTGTCATAAATTGTCATATTTGTGTACTTCCGGTGGTGCTGGTGCCAGCAGCCTCCACCTACAGCCCGGTATCTTTTTGTTTTTTTGTTTATTTAGTTATGTTTAGTTTTTGGCGTTTTTATGTGGGGGAAGAGGGCACGGTGCGGGGGATACCGTCCTTCAGCCGCTTCCTGGTGAGGACGCAACTATTATTCGAGTCGCGTCCTCGCCCCCCCCCCCTCCCCCCACAGCGGCCTACCTACCTGGATTGGCGCGGCCTTTCCTGCCGGGATCGACTGGAGCTCCAGCAGCGGCGGGACAGCGCTGGAACATCGCAGGGCTGGCGATGCCTTACCGGGGGTCGCCGTCTGGAGCCCGGAGTGCTGGACCTGCTGCACCAACATCATGGAGCTGCGGTTTGCGGAGCTCCCAACGCGGGCGGCGCTGATGGACAGCGCGGAGTCCTGCGACTCTGCCCGGCTCGACCTGTGGACTCGGGAGCTGCGGACTCCGGCTGCGGGAGGCGGCTGATCAGAAGGTCCGGGCCGCTGAGGAGGAGGATGTTCACCGTCGGGGTTCGGCGTCGGCGTTCCACCAGCCCGGCGTGAGGGCCTGAACATCGGGCCACCCGGGGCGGCGACTGCGGGTGCTCGGAAGGCCCCGACCACGGATGAACATGGAGGGGAGGCTGGCTGGACTATGGTGCCATCCTCACCTTGGTGCCATTTATGTTATGTTGTGTCGTGAACTTTCTGTGTTTGTGCTTTTTTTTAATTTTTAAATTTTTAATTCAATTTCAATTTTATTTTTAATATGTTGTATTATTTATTTATTATTTATTTTTATTATTTTTTTGTGATTTTTTTTATGATACTGCCTGTAAGGGAAATTCATTTCGTTGTCTCAAATTGAGACAATGACAATAAATTTGAATACAATACAATACAAAGAATACAAAATCCTGTGAGGTGATGTTTATGTTCGCTAACAACAAAAGGCTGAATATTTGAGGTGGATCTGCTTGTGAAAACAGCAGGGCTTTTTCCCTCTGTGAACATTGTGAGTAAAGAGAGTTGTCGGAAAGCCAAACGTGTAAGAGCCAGATCAGATATAATTGTACTAATAAAATGCAGCTTATGAATTTATAGGGTCTTGCCTTAATTTATATTAGCACCTTGACGCATAGAGACAATAATTCTTTATGGAGTTGGATTCCCCTTAGAAGATCTACCTGCCTCTGCTGTTTTTTTTGTTTTTTTCTTTATTATTTTTATTAGAAGAATAAACACATAATAGCAACACGGTTTGTTTATCAATTACATTCATACAAAGCTTCTGTTCTTTTTATAGAATTTTTTTAAAGATAAAACTAAAGAGAAAAGTCTATAAACTAATAGAGAGGGAGGGGAAAAAGGGAAAAAAAAAACAAGAAAAAAAACTACCAATACCAATTTTGGAGATAGGTCCGTAGATTTTAAGGCGTAGTTAATCATTCAATCCTGAGCTCAGGTTTCAGTCCAGTTTCTGTTGAACCAATTTACCTCTTTAAAAGATCAATAAATGGTGACCATATTCTAGCAAATAGTTCTGATTTGTCAATTAAGACATGTCTAATTTTTTCCAAGTGTAAGGTCTCAGACATTTCTGTAACCACATTTTAATTGCCTCTAAAGTAGGTACAGTAGTACTATGGGCAGTTCTGGCCTTGATTATATAAAAATAAATGGTGGCATTGGATAACAGGCAGATATAACTTGAAAATAAAGTACCAGAACTGAAGGAAACATAGAAACATAGAAATTAGGTGCAGGAGTAGGCCATTCGGCCCTTCGAGCCTGCACCGCCATTCAATATGATCATGGCTGATCATCCAATTCAGTATCCCGTACCTGCCTTCTCTCCATACCCCCTGATCCCCTTAGCCACAAGGGCCCATCTAACTCCCTCTTAAATATAGCCAATGAACTGGCCTCAACTACCCTCTGTGGCAGAGAGTTCCAGAGATTCACCACTCTCTGTGTGAAAAAAAGTTCTTCTCATCTCGGTTTTAAAGGATTTCCCCCTTATCCTTAAGCTGTGCCCCCTTGTCCTGGACTTCTCTAACATTGGGAACAATCTTCCTGCATCTAGCCTGTCCAACCCCTTAAGAATTTTGTAAGTTTCTATATAAGATCCCCTCTCAATCTCCTAAATTCTAGAGAGTATAAACCAAGTCTATTCAGTCTTTCTTCATAAGACAGTCCTGACATCCCAGGAATCAGTCTGGTGAACCGTCTCTGCACTCCCTCTATGGCAATAATGTCCTTCCTCAGATTTGGAGACCAAAACTGTACGCAATACTCCCGGTGTGGTCTCACCAAGACCCTGTACAACTGCAGTAGAACCTCCCTGCTCCTATACTTAAATCCTTTTGCAATGAAAGCTAACATACCATTCGCTTTCTTTACTGCCTGCTGCACCTGCATGCCTACCTTCAATGACTGGTGTACCATGACACCCAGGTCTCGCTGCATCTCCCCCTTTTCCCAATCGGCCACCATTTAGATAATAGTCTGTTTCCCCCGTTTTTGCCACCAAAATGGATAACCTCACATTTATCCACATTATACTGCATCTGCCAAACATTTGACCACTCACCCAGCCTATCCAAGTCACCTTGCAGTCTCCTAGCATCCTCCTCACAGCTAACACTGCCCCCCAGCTTAGTGTAATCCGCAAACTTGGAGATATTGCCTTCAATTCCCTCATCCAGATCATTAATATATATTGTAAATAGCTGGGGTCCCAGCACTGAGCCTTGCGGTACCCCACTAGTCACTGCCTGCCTTTGTGAAAAGGACCCGTTTACTCCTACTCTTTGTTTCCTGTTTGCCAGCCAGTTCTCTATCCACATCAATACTGAACCCCCAATGCCGTGCGCTTTAAGGGTTTAAAGGAGAATGGTAATCTTTCTTCCAGGAAAAATACATCAGAGGGGTGATCTGATAACCAATATTCTCCATTTGCCCCAATACATGCAACTTAAAGAACAATCAAGAAAGCCAACACCATATAGTATGTAGTGTTCTGTTTGGTAGGCACCCCATCCATGGTTATTAACCCACCACCACTAACGAACTGTATCCACAGTTTGTACCCTCTACAGAATTTACAATAGCAACTCACTCGGACAACTTAGGCAGCACCTTCCACACCCTATAACCTCTATCAACTAGATACTAGAAGGAAAAATGCAGCAAAGGCATTAAACCACTACCATTTAAATATTACCCTCCAAGCCACACAGACTCCTGAATTGAATATATATCACAATTCCTTCTTTATTTCTTGGTAAAAATCCTGGAAACTCTCCCTAACAGCATTGCAGATGTACCCAAACCTCCAGGGTGACAGCAGTGCAAGAAAGCAGCTCGCCATCACTATTTCAAGGGCATCTAGGGTTGGGTAATTCAATCCTGGGGAAGCAACAAAGCTCACATCCCCATGAATGATTTTTTTTTTTTTAAATGAACGATCAGCGTTTGGTTAATAGTCGCACTAAAACAGGTTACCAAGACAATAAAACAATAATTATCAGCCTTGGCTCGGTTAGTAGAACTTCTGCTCATGAATAAGACTGCATGTTCAAATCTCACTCATGAGAAATATAAAACTAAACAAAGAAAGATTGCACTGTTCAATTTGCCAAATTGTGGATAGAAAACTTTGGGCATAAAAATTGCCATATTTTTGTTAAACTTGGGCAAGAGAGTTAATCCACAATGATTTTTGGTTTGTGTTTATACCTCAATTAATACCAATGAAAAAACATTATTTTGTCATAGTTGCCTTAGGGAGGAAATCACAGTGTTGATTTTACGTGCGCCATGTCCTGCACTACAACAGTGAGAATGTTTTAAAATATTTCAAGCTGTAAAGCACTTTGAGATGAGCAGAGATGTATATACATAGGTAGTCAAAGATGCTGGACAAACGGGAGGGCGGTAGGAAGGGGAGGAGAAGGGGGGCGGTAGGAAGAAAGGAAGAGGTGGGGACAGTGGACTGTGGGAGAGCTGAGAAGGGGAGGGGAAGGAGGGAGAGAGCAAGGACTACCTGAAATTGGAGAAGTCAATGTCCATACCACTGAGGTGTAAACTGCCCAAGCGACATATGAGGTGCTGGTCCTCCAATTTGCGGTGGTGCTCACTCTGGCCATGCAGGAGGCCCAGGACAGAAAGGTCGGATTCGGAATGGGAGGGGGTTTACTGCTGATTTATTCCAGCCTTTTTGTCTACCTTCAATTTTTCCAGCATCTGCAGTTCTTTCTTAAACAATATACATACATATCTTTCTGATTTAACACCTTGCCTTACACTTGATACATATGATGCACAATCTATCTATGCTATCACTAAAACTCTCATCATGACCACTTCCACTCCGTGTTGTAATTTAATTTGCGCAAAGGAGATCCCCCGTAGCACTACGATTTTTCGCCACATTACACACCATTCTCCTCTGCTGCAAGTCAAATAATTTGTTCCGATGGGTGAAATAGTACAAAATTTATGAAGGTTTAAAAATCATAAAAACCGCCCCTTCCGGAACCCGCTGTCAATAACGCGGCAAGGAGAATAAAAAGCTGAAGGGGTGGAGTGTGTTGAGCAGCCCTCGCAGAGTGTGCAGCATGGACCCCACGGAGTGTGAGCAGCCCGTAGAGAGCGTGCAGCCTGTGGGCTGCTTCTGCGGTGACCAACACGACCAGCCGGAAGCTGGTGAGTTGAACTGGAAGCTTCTGAGTGAAGCCGGAGTGGGACCAGGATATGCTGCATGAGGCCGAAAGCTGAAGGGGCGGTGTGATCAGAGTGCGAGCTGCGTCTGCTGAGACCTCCTCCCCCATCCCCCTCTCCCCCCCTTCCCCCCTCACCCCTCCCTCCCCCCCCCCCCTTCCCCCTTCCCCCCCCCCCAACACCCCCTTTCCCTACACCCCCCCTTCCCCCTCCCCCCTCCCCACTCCAACACCCCCCCCCCCTTCCCCCTTGCCCCTCCCACCCCCCCCCCCCCTTCCCCCCCTCCCCCATCCCCCCACACCCCCCTTTCCCCCATCCCCTCTTCCCCCCCCCTCCCCCACCCTCCTTTCCCCCACACCCCCCTTTCCCCCCATCCCCTCTTTCCCACATTCCCACATTCCCCCTTCCCCCACACCCCCCTTCCCCCTCACCCACACCCCCACTCCCCCCTTCCCCCCACTTCCCCACACGACTGTCCGAGGAGGCCTTCTCCTCAGTGATGGTAGGCGGTTGATCCCGGAGAATGTGATCCGAAAATTGATCACGACTCCGGGAAGGTAGGAATTTGAAAACAAGTTTCCCCTGATCCCCTCCCCCATCCCCCCACATAAAGCAAACCAAAGTAGATTAAAACAAACTTTTAAGTAACGCTAAAAATAAAACGGACAGACTGCCGGCAGGGCTGCCATCTCCCGGGTGCCCTGAGTGTGGCAAGTGCTTTCTTAGAAACTGCCTTGATCATATCTACAGCCACCATCTGTCTCATCATGGACAGCAAAGCGACAATGAGATGCAGGCCGTTGAGGTATGCGAATATTATTCCATCAGTCGCATGAGATGTGCTGACGATATTCATGTCGGAGATGGGTTGAGTGTTCAACAACAGGTAGGGACAAATAACCTCCAATCTTTCCATTTTCCAAATCATAAACAGTGATAGACAGTTTCTGGCTGATCAATATCCTCCGTGGCAAGAGAAGCCAAGACGGCCGTATATACGTGCTACGGAGGAAACTATGGCTATCCAAGTTGAAACAGAGAAATTTCACAAAAGGATGAGCAGTCTGCCCATGAACAAGGGGGGTATACTTCTAATATCTTCACAAGGTTGAAGAAAAGTGGAGGATGACAAATCATTCTAGGATTTGGCTAGTCGGAACATGTTCTTGGAATAACCATTTTAAGATGGATAATTTTCTTTCAGTGAAATAGCTGATCACAGAGGATTGTTTTCGGGCCTCAATCGATCTCGAAGGCATACTTTTCCATATCAATACATGAGAGTCACAGGATATACCTGAGGTTTATCTGGCAAGGCCACTTGTGGAAATTTTAGGCTCTACCTAAGGGGTTGACTTCAGCCCTAGGCTATTTACAAAGATTCTAAAGTCAATGTTAGACAATAGACAATAGGTGCAGGAGCAAGCCCAGCTGCTCCATTCTCTCAGCATATGACGGTCCCGCCATCCCGGGAATTAACTTTGTAAACCTACGCTGCACTCCCTCAATAGCAAGAATGTCATCCCTCAAATTAGAGGACCAAACTGCACACAACACTCCAGGTGTGGTCTCACTAAGGCTCTGTACAACTGCAGAAGGACCTCTTTGCTCCTATATTCGATCCCTCTTGTTATAAATCCTCTTGTTGCCCCACTCAGATCTAAAGGGCATTTTGTCATGGAGTTTATAGAGGACTTGCTTATTGAAGGGAAGAGATCAGGTGTCACAGAGTTAGCTGTTTCAGCAACCAAGGCACTGCAAAATATCTAGGGTTTATTATTCATCCAGGATCATGTTGGATCCGGCATTATCTATTACATATTTAGGTAGGATAATTGGCAAGATAGTGGCTGCCTTCCCAGCCGCATGTTATGGGCCTATGCATTATCAGAATCTGGAGTGTGAAAAGGATCAGGCACTAAGACACCACAAAGGTCATTTTGACAGACCTATGCAGTTGTTGTCAGAGTCTAAAGCTGAATTACAATGGTGGATTGCGAATATTCATCATTGTTCTGGCGGCTTTCTACCTAGTAAACCCACAACAACACTGCAGAGTGATGCTAGTGAACTAGGATGGGGTGCAACTAACACCATCTCTAGTTGTGGTAGTAGATGGAACAAGGAGGAGTTACGCCTTGGTCGAAAATATGGCATCAATAATTTGGAATGTTGGCAGCATTTCATGCCTAGAAAGCATACTGCGGGAAGCTACATGGTACATGGTGTGCATATTAGACTTCAATTGGATAATTCAATGGCAGTGACATATGTAAATCACATGGGTGGATGTAGATCACTATCCTGTGATGCTTTGTCAAAACCTATTTGGGCTTGGTGCACAGATAGGAGCATTTGGATTTCAGCTGATCATTTTCCGGGCAGATTTAATAGGGTAGCAGATGCTAGATAGCGAAGGTTCTATGATCAAACTGAGTGGATGTTGAATCAGGTGGTATTCAACAGCATAATAGCTTGTTATGGAACACCAGACATAGATCTGTTTGCTTCCAGCCTTAATCATCAATTGCCACGATATGTAGCCATGTAGCCTGGCAACCAGACCCAGGGGCAGAAGCTGTAGACGATTTTCTATAGACTGGGGGGGAATGTTATTCTATGCCTTCCCCCCATTCTGCCTGATTGGAAGATGCTTGCAAAAGATTATGCAAGACAATGCATCAGGTATTTTAGTAGCTCCTAATTGGCCTACGCATCCATGGTTTTCATTATTGAATGGATTATTAAAGGAACCACCCATGGTTGTTCACAGGCATAAACATACGTTAATTCAGTCTGTCTCTTGGGAGCCTCATCCTTTGCATGATCGAATTGACTTGTTAATTTGCAGAATTTATGAAGGCCTTTCGTGGGGCTAGGATTATCCAACCGGACAGTTGACTTGATAGTACAACTGCAGCTTGGCGTGATGGTACAAAGAAGCAGTACTACTCATACATCAATCAATCGGAGAACTTTTGGGAGAAGGCACATATAAATTACTTTATGGCAGATATAGCCAATGTGTTGGAGTTTCTTTCAACTTTATATTTTGAGAAAGACTTGTTACAATGCTATTTACACTGTTTGTAGTGCCTTGTCATCATATTTAGTGCTGGGGCCTGGACATCAAACTGTGGGCTCTCACCCATTGGTATCTAAATTTATGAAGGCTGTTATTAACAGAAACCATCCAAGGCCTAGATATTGGGAGGTATGTAATGTTAAGATAGTGTTAAGGCTACTTCGAAATTTGGCACCGGCCTCATCAATATCTTTGCCCCGGCTCACTCACAAATTGGTCATGCTCATGGCTCTCGTCTCAGCACAGAGTTCAGTCTTTGCAGAAACTGCGACTGGATAACGCGGTTATATCTGACAATAATGTGGCCTTTTATATAGATGAATTAATTAAGCAGAGCAGGTCAGGTGCGTTGGGCTACAAATTGGAGCTGTTGGCGTATCCACCAGATCACAGATTGTGTGTGGTTACCTATGTTAAGAAATACATCGAGGTTAAAAAAAACCTTGGAGGCAGTGAACAGGCTGTCTTCATAAGTTATAAAAAGCCAATCAAAAATGTAACATAAGATGTGTGTTAGCAGATGCGGGAGTAGATACTGATATTTTCAAATCTCACTCTACCAGGGCTGCAGCTACCTCGGCAGTGAGTAATATGGAAGTTCTGCTGGATCACATTCTTGCGACAGCAGGATGCGCAGATGAGTGAACTTTTCAGAGGTTTTACAATAAACCAATTAACAGGCCTGGTTTATTTGCTAGTAGAATTTTACGTTGTGTTGTTTAAATCAAGTGGTTATCCCTGATGTAAAGGGACTGTTTCTATTAAGGCATGGACATGTTTGAGAATTAACATCATGTTTCAATGAAGTATGTTTCTTTCAACCATGTTTGGTCGATTGGTGCAGTGTGTCCACATATAGACTGGTTCACTGCATGAAACCACAGAGCTTTGAATGCTTCACGTAATCACTCACGTGACATCAATATAAAATAGAAAAATTAAACGTGAACTTACCAATTGAAGTCTGATCTTTATTTTATTAGAAGTTGAAGTGAGGGATTACGTGCCCTCCACTCCCAACCCTGATTCTTATAAAATATCATCCGGTAACTCTAAGATTGTTAATCTTCCTATAGTTTAAGTTCTGCAACTAGTCTGTGGTTTCATAGTTGCTCTGGAGGTTGATGCGCATGAAGGCTGGCAGGCTCTTCATGTATTCCCTCACTTCAACATCTCATAAAATAAAGATCAAACGTCAAACGTGAATTTCGCGTTTAATCTTTCTATTATTTATTAAGATTGCAACGTAGGCACTCGAGCTGACAACGTGATGGTAACATAACCCTCCAGGCTTGCCAACAGCTTCCCAAAAGGACATTGGTTGTCCTGTATACCTATATACGCAATACATTTTCCTTAGTATCTTCCCAACTCGTACAATCCATTAAGCTGAGGCCGAGGTCAGTAAAATCCTGATTATCATAATGTGAAGTTATCAGAGAAGAGATAACACTGCCAAATCCCCAATGGTCACAAAAATAAAGAGAAACACATATACAAAACATTGTGGCAAGTCCTATAACAAATCCAATTCATAATTACTTTGCAAGAAATACCATCTTGGACAGCTTACCCTTGATTGAACCAAGAGTTAAAAGGATAAGAACAGGAAATAGAACCAGGAGTCGATTATTATGTCCCTCCGGTGAGCTCCACCAGTCAATAGATCATTGCTGATTCCTACTTAATGTTACCTTCCTGCAATAGATGTCCCTTATTAAAAAAAAAATCAAACAATCTGTGCCTTGAATATAATCGGCAACTGAATTTTCACAACTCTCTAGAGTGGAGAATTGCAAAGATTCATAATTTCTGGGTAAATTAATGACTTATCAGTCTTGAATGGCCAACCCTTTGCTTTGACACAGTGGCTCTTGGATCAAGACACCAAGTTTGTCCAAAAAGTAGTTAGACTTGAATTTTGAAAATAAAAGGAACTGAAGATGCTGGTTTAAAAAAAAATAAAAAGAGGGATAAAGGAAGAATGGAAGGGCAAAACGCAAAGGACCAAGAGAGGGAAGAAGGAGAGGAATAGGGGAAGTATGGTGATGAATATGGATGTAGAGAGAGGCAGGGATGAAAGAAGGAAGAGGAATAGAGGGCTTAGAGGTGTGGGGTGGGGAGGAAAGAGGAAAAGAATAAAGGAGGACCAGTCTGCAAAGTTCGTGACCTGAGGCAATTGTGAGCTGAATCCCTCTCAGACAATATTTGTGCAAAGACTCTCTTTAGACACATAGACCAACCATGTTAAGATCAGCCTCAGGCACCACTGGTTAGCTGTTAAGCAGGTACTTGCAGGAGTTGCAAGGAATTCTTCTCAGCAACGCAAACAAGGTTCACCCACCACGGGCATGTCCCACAGCCTGCCCATCTTCACTAAAATTGCTTTGTATCTCATTCAAGATATTCTGGTGAAAGGAAACCATAGTTTCTGTCTTTAATTCAGGATTGATCCTCTTGATTCAGCATGAACACACTCGAGGCAGGAAACATGTTTCCGATGTTGGGGGAATCCAGAACCAAGGGCCACAGTTTAAGAATAAGGAGTAAGCCATTTAGAACGGAGACAAGGAAACACTTTTTCTCACAGAGAGTGGTGAGTTTGTGGAATTCTCTGCCTCAGACGGCGGTGGAGGCCGGTTCTCTGGATGCTTTCAAGAGAGAGCTAGTTAGGGCTCTTAAAAATAGCGGAAGCAGGGGATATGGGGAGAAGGCAGGAACTGGGCACTGATTGGGGATGATCAGCCATGATCACATTGAATGCTGGTGCTGGTTAGAAGGGTCAAATGGCCTACTCCTGCATCTATTGTTTATTGTCTATTGGCTATTCTGAAGGGTAAGGTGCAGTGTAACAGCCCCACAAAGACTTGAAGGGTTCATTGTTGAAGGCACTGGTGCCTTGCTCATAGAATGCATTGACTTGATGACACAAATATATACATTTGTTAACACACTGAATGTGTAGACTGGTCAGCACTACGTTTGTAAAGAAAGCCACTGCTTTATACATAATTTGTTACCAATTGGATTGTTTATAGAAACAAAAACAATGGATTTCAATTGTTATTCTGCTTGACATGCCGCAGGAACTTTTGTGTCCTGAGTTGTTGTAGAACCTGAGCACGTATATATGTTGATGGTGCATACATTGGTTCAACACGCTTGATGCAACAACACACAAAGGACAACAGTAGTGTTGGGTACACTTTTTCTCCATTGTCCACTTAAGTGTGCATTGCGATGTATCGGATATGTTCCCATCTTGGAACTCCAGATGAAATTGATGGCCTAGATGTTGGCTATGGTGCAGGTAAAGGATTTGTAAGCCATATTTGGTCATGCACATTAACACCTCATACCTGATATCCAGGTTGTTCCCACCATAGAGAAGGAACACTGCTCTAACATTTCCAGTTTTTGTTTGGGCTTGGCTATTGTCATAGCCAATTATTTCCACATTCCTGGCCCTTCCAAACCAGATCTCAGCATGTACAGGTAGTCAGATTTGCTGGGGAAGGAAACAAAGGATCAGACATGTCAGTTGCCAAAGAACATACTGCAGTTTTCCGGGTGGATCACCAAGTCCTGGTTTTACCCTCTATGCCTTCTGCTTATAACTGAGGGTGATGATGCCTTCGCTCATGTATTCTGACACACTGCCAGCTTGAAGCAGGTACCATACACTTGCCCATCCAGTCCCACAGTGATTGGTATATCTCAGTAGGTAAACCTTTAGATGGACGAGAGGAAGACATCTATCCAGGACCATGCTAAGTCATTTGAATCACTTCACCGACCAGATGAAGTTGCCAGCAGCAATGGGAGTCATTGGCCCTCCAATACAATGTTGTTTGTGAGTGTATGCTGATGACTAGAATATTGCAGGCTGCAGGAGTATATGTTAGGAGATGCCATGAGGCTTGGTGCAAACAAAGTAAAAGGAAAGGACTGCAATCTAAGATCCTACTGCACTAAGGATCTGCATTCCACAAATGCTTAAAGGGATATGGTTTGAGTCATAAAGGTGCAGTGCTGCTCTATATATGAAATGTACTTGATGACACTATGAATGTATTGATTTGATGACGCTATGAATGTACGAACTTGATGACGTGAATATGTACGAACGATGACGTTATGAACATAACAAAATATGTACTGATTGCCTTGTGTTTCCTGAATAGATTTTATATGAATACATTTTATTTTTTGAAAGAAAAAATAAAATCAATTGATAGAAAAATAGTTATGGCCTTGGGAAACGATGTCATTTTACAGATCATTTTGCAGTCTGTGAACCCTCCAGAAAATACTGTCATCCAGTGCACAGACTATGACATTTATTTTAATACTTCAATGATCTTTGTCCTCTTTAGCACAGAAGTGCTGCACACACAATTTAAGCCATTCTTGACTATTAAATTAGATCAGCAAAAATATTCTCCACGTTTTATTCTGCAAACTGTCTGTTTGTCAGCTAAGAGATGTACAGGCAGCAAATGATTTGTTTTTCCTCGAGATTCCAATTATGAAAATCCTTGACAGAAATGATCCCGTTGCAAGAAGTAGAATACAAACATCCATGCATCAGCATTGCTACGTTTGTCAAGATACCTGTTTTACTCAAATTACTCCGAAATATATTGTGAGATCACTGACCCAAGAAGGGATCCAAACACATCTTCAGCTTGTAAACAAAATAAATGAACTGAGGAGATGGGTCAATAAATATACAGTAGCTAGGTTCTGAAACTGCACAAATTATACTGAGTATACAATTTACATTATACATTTACATTACATAAAACATGCATAAATTATGTATTCAGAGGAAAGCATCCACATTAATTGGCTACAAAACAAAATATCTCAAGAGGGTATGTGTTCAGAAGGCAGTGGGAAGAGACAGTAAAGGGCCTGTCCCACTTGGCAATTTTTGTCAGCGTCTGCCGGCATCACTGACTGACGTATACGGTCACCGAAAAATTTGCGGCGTGATGACGTATGACGTGCGGTGTTTTTTCAAGTGCCGCAACATTTTTTATTGCCATTGGATATTGAAATGTTCAAAATCTTTTGGCGACACTGATATGAAGCCGGGAGTCGCCAAAAAATTGCCAAGCGGGACAGGCCCTTAACAGAGGTCAATACAAGGACTCTGCTGCAAGGACGTCGATATTGTGCAGAAAGCAGTTGAATGATTTCACACCTTATCCAGGTAATTCCATATTCAAGAGGCATTCCCCTTAATGGTGTTACTTTTCTCATACACTTTCATCACCCATCCATCTCTATCCATCGGTGCTCAACCTTCTCTTTATGGTCCGAAGCAAAAAGGGCTGTTGAGACAAAACCAAAGAGGCCAACATCAGGCAACGCCATTGTAGTGGGAGATTCCATTGTGAAAGGTGCGGCAGGGGTTTCTGCAGGAACAGACAGGATTCGAGGATGGTGTGCTGCCTTCCTGGTGCCAGGATCCAGGATGTTACGGACAGAGTGCAGAAAATCCTCAAGGGCGAAGGTGAACAGCAGGAAGTGGTAGTTCATGTCGGCACAAACGATGTCGGAAAGAAGGGGATGAATATTCTGCAGCGTGACTTTAGAGAGCTCGGAAAAATACTGAAAAGCAGAACCTCCAGGGTTGTTATCTCCGGTTTGCTTCCAGTTCCCCGTGCTGGCGAGAGCAGCAACAGGAAGATACGGGATCTGAATGTGTGGATGAGGAACTGGTGCACGGGGCAGTGATTTAGATTCTTAGATCACTGGGATCTGTTTTGGAGTAAGGGGGAACTGTACAAAAGGGACGGATTGCATCTTAACAGGTGTGGGACCAGCATTCTGGCAGGCAGGTTTGCCACTGCTACACGGGTGGTTTTAAACTGAATAAGGGGGTTGCGGTGTCAAATGGGATAGTCGAGGACAGAGTTAAAGGGAAAGAGAGTAAAGGGATGATTAATGACCCCAGAATTAACTGGAAAGAAAGCTCACAAAGGGATAGGAGAGTATGGCCAAGTGTAATAGGGATCGATGTGAACAGTGAGATGCGTAAGGAATACAATACAATACAATACAATACAATTTATTTGTCATTTGAACCCCATTGAGGTTCAAACTAAATGTTGTCTCTGCAGTCATATACACAAGAAAGAACCAAGACACAACACAATTTACACAAACATCCATCACAGCGCATCTCCTCCTCGCTGTGATGGAAGGCAAAGACTTATCTCTCCTCTGCACTCCCCATTCCCCTCCCGATGTCAGAGTCAAAGCACCCGGCGGGCGATGGCAATTGTCCCGCGGCCATTAACGCCGCGTTGGGTGATGCAAGGCCACGTTCCGGGTCTTGTTGTTGGAGCCCCCGGCGGGCGCTAGCAAAGTCCCGCGGCCATTCCAAGCCACGCCGGGCGATGATGTAAGGCCCCGCTCCAGGTACTCTTCAACCCCGCAACTGGGGCGGGTGAAGTCGCCGTTGCGGAAGCCCCGAAAAGCGGTCTCCCAACAGGGACCCGCAGGCTCCCGGTGTCACTGTCTACCAGACCTGCGGTTGGAGCCTCCGAATCCCCGGGGTCGGGTTGCAGCAGTGCGCCACCACCGCTCCTCCCGCTCCAAACTCGGCCAGCTCTACGATGTTGAGTAGGTCCGCAGGCTCCGTGACTGGAGCCCCAGGTCATTCCTGCTGGAGGCCGCTCCACGGTGCTCGGCCCCAACGACAACGGAGACCCGACAGAGAAAAGGTCGGGTTCTCTGTGCAGGGGATAGATTTTTAAAGTTTCCCCACCCCCCGCCCCCCACACCCACACCCACACCCACACACACACCCACACACAAACACAAAAAAAATAAATAAAAACTACATTCAAATGAGACAAAAAAAAACAACAAAAAGACATACGGACTGCAGGGGCCGCTGCGACGTGAGTACAGGTGCACAACCTTTTATCCGAAAGCCTTGGGACCAGACACTTTTCGTAATTCAGAATTTTTCGGCTTTCGGAATGGAAGATTTTTAGCGTAGATTTTAACGGCTGGCTCAGTGGTAGAGTGCTCGGCTCATATCCGCAAGGTCGCGAGTTTGCGCCTCGATCCCGGCAGTTACTCGATCGCGAGTTTGAGTCTTCAATGTAGTTTTTTCTTGCAGAATAGGAGAGAATAGGGAGGGTTAGGCTGGGATCATTCTCTGCGAGATAATCTTAGTGCGGGAGACAAGTGTAGGAGAGGTGTACTGACTGTGTGGGCAGAACTTTGGAAGTGATTGCCCACCATTCTCAAAAGCCGCTGTGTCTCCCTGTCCCTCCAACTCCAGAGGAATCCGCTCCCCGATGCGCCACTACGGCGACAAGTGGCAGTTCGCCCACAGCCCGAGCTGCGCCACCTCATCCGCAACCGGGTTCCTCTGGAGTTGGAGCGGGGCTGGGCTAGAGTTCCTGCTGGCTGTGAGTCTCTGGGATCTCCGTGCTTGCAGTGGGCCTGGGGGTCGGTGTCCCGATGAGGGGGCGCAGCTCGGGCTGTGGGCGAACTGCCACTTGTCGCTGTAGCGGCGCATCGGGGAGCGGCTTCTGGTGGTCCTGACGTCTCTCAGCTCCTGTCCAGGGGGGTGGCCGGAGACGTCAGGACCAACAAGAACCCGCTCCCCGATGGGCCGCTGCAGCGACAAGTGGCAGTTCGCCCACAGCCCGAGCTGCACCCCCTCATCCGCAACCCGGGTTCCTCTGGAGTTGGAGCGGGGCTGGGCTAGAGTTGCTGCTGGCTGTGAGTCTCTGGGATCTCCGTGCTTGCAGTCGGTGTCCCGTTGGTCCTGACGTCTCCGGTCACCTCCCTGGAATGGAGCTGAGACTGGGAACTGTACCGCCCTTGCCCCCACCCTCTGCAACTGCAAACAACTCCACAGTTCCCACTCAGCTCCTGTACAGGGGGGTGGCCGGAGACGTCACAGCCCGAGCTGCGCCCCCTCATCCGCAACCTCAAGACCAAGACGCACCTTGCACACCATCACCTCCTGTCCCTACGCTCCTGCGGGAGCGTGTTCCTCTGGAATTCCTCTGGAATTGGAATGGGGCTGGGCTGCTGCTGGCTGTGTGTCTCTGGGTTCTCCGTGCTTGTAGTGGGCCTGGGGGTCGGTGTCCCGTTGGTCTTGACGTCTCCGGTGACTGGCACTGGCTCCGACGTGAAGACAGTGCAAAGCCCCCGCGCCGGTGCAATGGGCGGGGAGCTGGAGAGGGGAGGGAAGGGGTCACACACATGGCCTGGAAGCAGAGGGGTGTAGGTGGGGTGAAACTTAAGGGAGCGACAATTTGCTGCTGCCTGCCCGCTGAGTTAAAAAGTTCTCATGCAAGACTCATGATACACTGTGTATCGTGAGTCTACCGTGGGAACTTTTTTAACTCAGCGGGCAGGCAGCAGCAGATTGTCAATTATTAACCCTCCCGCGCAATATACCCTCACCTTCTCTTTTATGAATGGGGATTTAGTTCCCCTTTCTTCAAGGACCGACCGGAGGGCTGTCACCCGCGGGCCACCCTCGGTGAACGTTTTCAAGGACCTTTCTTCAAGGACTGAAAAAATGTCGCTATTCGGAGGTTTTCGTTATTTGGATCGTCGGATAAAAGGTTGTGCACCTGTATAAGTATTGTATATGAATGTGCAAAGTATAAGAAGTAAAGTAGATGAGCTTGAGGCTCAGTTAGAGGTTGGTAGATATGACATTGTGGGGATTACCGAGACGTGGCTGCAGGAGGATCGGGCCTGGGAACTTAATATTCAGGGTTATACGAATATAGAAAGGACAGGCAGGTGGGCAGAGGTAGCTCTGCTGGTGAGGGTTGTAATTCAGTCCCTTGCGAGGGAAGACATAGGGACTAATGAGGTAGAATCACCGTGGATTGAGTTGAAGAATTGCAAAGACAAGAAGACAATAATTGGTGTTATCTACAGACCCCCAAATAGTAGCCCGGATGTAGAGTGTAAGTTGCAGCAGGAGTTAAAACTGGCATGTAACAAAGGTAATGCCACTGTGGTGATGGGGGATTTCAATATGCAGGTAGACTGGGAAAATCAGGTTGGTTTAGGACCCCAAGAAAGAGAGTTTGTAGAATGCCTCCAAGATGGATTCTTAGAGCAGCTTGTAATGGAGCCGACCAGAGAAAAGGCAATTCTGGATTTAGTGTTGACCAATGAACCAGATATGATAAGAGAACTCAAGGTAAAGGAACCACTTGGAGGTAGTGGTCATAATATGAATAGTTTTAATCTGCAATTTGAAAAGGAGAACATTAAATCGGAAGTGTCAGTGATGCAGTTGAACAAAGGAGGTTATGAAGGCATGAGAGAGGAGCTGGCCAAGATAGGATAAATCCTGCAAATTATAGCCCAGTTTCACTGACCTCCATACCATGCAAGATGGTTGAACATGTAATCCACTGACATATTATGGGCCATATTGGCTTCCACAAGGTACTAACAAACCAACAACATAGCTTTAGATAGGGTCGATCATGTGAAAACCAACTGGCGGGACATAGAAACATAGAAACATAGAAATTAGGTGCAGGAGGAGGCCATTCGGCCCTTCGAGCCTGCACCGCCATTCAATATGATCATGGCTGATCATCCAACTCAGTATCCCGTACCTGCCTTCTCCCCATACCCCCTGATCCCCTTAGCCACAAGGGCCACATCTAACTCCCTATTAAATATAGCCAATGAACTGGCCTCGACTACCCTCTGTGGCAGAGAGTTCCAGAGATTCACCACTCTCTGTGTGAAAAAAGTTCTTCTCATCTCGGTTTTAAAGGATTTCCCCCTTATCCTTAAGCTGTGACCCCTTGTCCTGGATATCGATGATCAAGCCAGGTCACTGTATAAAAAAGGTCAGACTGACCTGATTATATTCAACTTCAGTAAGGCTTTTGATGAGGTTCCCCACAAGCGGCTCCTGTACAAGCTCAATCATGTAGGAATAGAAGGCAACCTCTTAAAATGGATTGAGATCTTTTTAACAAGGAGATGCCAGTGAGCTCTCTTGGAGGGAGCGATGTCTATTGACACTTCTGTGATATCAGTTGTACCATAGAGGACTGTCATGGGTCCATTGCTCTTCCTACTGTATATTAATGACATTCCAAATGCAGTTTTGTCCAGAGTTTGATTTCTCAGATGATGCCATAATTTATAGAGAGATTAAAAGACCAGAAGACAGCTTGTCCTTACAGAAGGGTCTGGATGCTCTCTGTGAGTGGGGGAAAACCTGTCAGATGTCATTCAATACAAGCAAAGGTCATACCATGCATGTCTCACACAAGATTAAACCACATTTATCGGAATGCAACATGGGTAGCCATACATTGTTTGCTGTCGACCATCACCCATATCTAGGAGTTGAATTATGCAAAGATTTAAGTTGGGCGACGCATATTAGTCAAGTGTCCAACAAAGCAAATAGAACTCTCGGCCTTCCCAAGAGAAATTTTCACTCATGTAGTACATCCGTCAAAGAGAATAGAAACATAGAAACATAGAAATTAGGTGCAGGAGTAGGCCATTCGGCCCTTCGAGCCTGCACCGCCATTCAATATGATCATGGCTGATCATCCAACTCAGTATCCCGTACCTGCCTTCTCTCCATACCCCCTGATCCCCTTAGCCACAAGGGCCACATCTAACTCCCTCTTAAATATAGCCAATGAACTGGCCTCAACTACCCTCTGTGGCAGAGAGTTCCAGAGATTCACCACTCTCTGTGTGAAAAAAAGTTCTTCTCATCTCGGTTTTAAAGGATTTCCCCTTTATCCTTAAGCTGTGACCCCTTGTCCTGGACTTCCCTAACATCGGGAACAATCTTCCTGCATCTAGCCTGTCCAACCCCTTAAGAATTTTGTAAGTTTCTATAAGATCCCCTCTCAAGATCCCCTCTCAATGCCTACAAGTCCTTGGTCTGGCCCAGATTGGAGTATTGTGGAGCCGTATGGGATCCTTTCAACAACAACAACAACAACGTTCACCCTAGAGAAAGTACAACGTCGAGCAGCCCGCTTTGTATGTAATGACTACAAGCGCAAATCAAGCGTGAATAATATGCTGACTTCTCTCGGATGGAATACACTAGAGCTCCGCAGAATCAGGCTAAGACTTATTGCAATTTACAAGGAAATTTACAGAATCACACTATCAAATCTTCCGTCATCCCAGAGCACCAACTGCCATGAAACAAGACAAAATAACGGTCCCTACATCATCAATTTGCTAAATTTCAATAAACCTAGCTACCAATATTCCCTTTACCCAAGGACGATAAGGGAATGGAATGTGTTACCACCCAACACATGTGCTGCTCCCGATGTTAAGTCATTTAAAAAGGGGATTGAGCAACTAGATCTCCTCACCTTGGTCAAAAAGGCCCACTTCAAATTTTAATCGCTACTCTACTCACTCCGACCTGCGCAAGATAACCATTTATGAGGTGTTTGCGTCGTAATCGACCAGAAGCAGAACCCATGTTTCTTTTATTGGTGAAGGTAACATGTAACACTTAGCACAAAAAAAGATACAATGCACCAGAGGACAAGTGCAACAATATTTATTAACCAGCAAGAAGGGAGGAATGTTGGCTATTAAGTGAATGGGTATTGCTAATACTGTGGTCACCAGCCAGGTAAGAGTGATCTCTTGTTGTGGTTTTATGCTAAATTAATCCAACTGCTTCTCTCTCATTTTCCCCCCATTGCCAATTACAAACTATAGATGGCATCAGCGTGGACTCAACCCCTCATTACAGACGAACCATTTCCCCTTTTCCATTTATGATACCCATGCACTGCAGTCCACCCAGACAGTGGAGAAAGAGGAAGTCAGACACTGTTGCTCACTCTATGCTTTTCCTCCTGTCTTCTTGAGAGGAGGGATATCTTAGATTCTTTTACTCCTAGTAATGTGAAGAACTCGATGCACATATTTTCAAACATGGAATGGTCTCCTCCCTCAGCAGAAATGGAACACATAACATTTTAGCATCCAAAGTCTGGTGACATGTCCACAACTGAAGCGTAGTTTTTAACAAAGGTCTATAAGCTGTAATGAGAGGTCTGACGGCTATCATGGGTTTGGATGCCACTATTCATAGAGGTTTTGAGGGTCCCACAATTTTCCAACAAATCAAAGAGGAGGGTGTCCCAGCAGGGTGATAGTCCTCCATGGAGCATAAACATGTAGCTTTTCTCAAGATGACAGCAATCCAGCTCTGCCCATTGCCATTGTCTGTGATATCTGGCAGTTGGCATTGTGCACCCATGCTGTAGCCTTTGGGAAAGTACTTTGTAGAGGAATCATCACCAAGTGAGGAAAATGAGCTAATAAATGACACTATAAAATTAAATTATAATGTGCATTTCCTCCTGTATTATTTTTCTGCTATTAGCACAGTGCAGAGTTGGCAGTAATGTTGCTACCTATGGAGCTGAGCTCCACATGTGTACTCTGAAGTGGTTCACGTATGGCATGAACTGGAGAGCTCATATGCTTTCTTGTCTCTTATTGTAGAACTGCTGTGGGTGGGCTGCGGACAAGCCATGGACTACTTCAAGTAACTGGTCTTTGAGTTGTATGGTGTGTCATTAACAAGAGGCACAGAGAACTGGCTCAGGGTGGAAGAAACATGACTACATCTTGGATCCTGGTTGTTGTCATATTTCAACAAGTATTCATCTTCATGAAATATTGCCACAGTTGAGTATTACCTGCAGACCGTGGAAGAACAGAACAATATTTTATTCCTTTGGGTTCGGGTATATGTTCATCTAATGCATTCACAGCAATGATATGCAATTGATCGCATCCAGCACCATGGGAAGAGTGGAAAATTTGGATAAATTCTCATTCACACTCCATCTGTTTGTCTCTGGCAAGAAGGGATGAGCTGAGACTAGCTCTCTGTACATTTATTAACTGTCCTTCTCCAGCCAAATGTGACGTGATGCCAATATCTCCACGGGTAAGCTGATTCAGTGTGAGACTTGCAGGATGTGGGCGGTCAGGGTCACTGATGGTGCCTCTGGCTGCTTCAACTGTGGAAAGTCTGTCCAGGTTCAGCTGACCATGTTGGGGCACTGGAGAAGCAACTTGATGGCCTCAGGATTATTCGGGAAAACAAGAGTTTCCTGGACAGGACCTACAGGGTGATCTTTACACCAAAGATACCTGAAGAGAGAAGGGTGGTGACGATGAGGAAGGGAAGGAAGCTTGGAGTACAGGAGACCCCGGGGGATGTACCTCTTGAATACAGGTTCAACCTGTTGGGGGCTGTCGGGACCGAAGACACTGCCATTATGAGCGGGGGGGGGGGGGGGGGGGGGGGGGACTGGTCTGCGGGTCAAAAGGTGACGCTGAGGCAAAACCAAAGAGACAGACATCAGGCAGAGCGGTGGTAGTCGTGGACTCCATCGTGAGCGGTACAGACAGGTGTTTCTGCGGCAACAGGCGGGAGTCGAGGATGATGTGTTGCCTATCTAGGACATCACTGACAGATTGCAGAACATCCTCAAGGGTGAAGGTGAGCAGCCGGAAGTGGTAGTACATGTCATCACAAATGATGTCGGGATGAAGACGAAAGACATTCTGCAGCGTGACTTCAGAGAACTCGGAAGAAGGCTGAAAAGCAGGACGTCCAGGGTGGTTATCTCCGGTTTGCTTCCAGTTCCTTGTGCTGGCGAGGGCAGGAACAGGGAGATAGGGGATCTGAATGAGTGGCTGGTGCGGGAAACTGGGATTTAGATTCTTAGACTACTTGGATCTGTTTTGGGGGAAGGGTGATTTGTCCAAAAAGGATGGGTTGCACCTTAACTGGAGAGAGACCAGCATTCTGACAGGCAGGTTTTCCCTTTGCTACATGAGTGGGTAGAGCAGGGCAGAGGAGACAAACTGGAAATATAAGGATGGAGTTAAAGGGAAAGACAGAGAGGTGGGCAGAGGGGGTGGGGTTGCTCTGTTGGTGCGGAATGAAATTCAGTCCCTTGCGAGGGGTGACATAAAATCAGGAGATGCGGAGTTAGTATGGATAGAACTGAGGAATGGTAAGGGTCAAAAGACCCTCAAGGAAGTTATCTACAGGACCCCAAACAGTAGACTGGATATAAGGTGCAATTTGAATTAAAAGTTAAAATTGGCATGTCACAAAGGTAATGATTTCAACATGCAGGTAAAGGAACCATTGGGTGGTAGTGACCATAATATGAAAAGTTTTAAGCTACAATTTGAGATGGAGAAGGGAACTTTGGAAGTGTCAGTATTACAGTTGAACAAAGGGGACTGTGGAGCCATGAGAAAGGAGTTGGCCAAAGTTGACAGGAAATATACCCCAGCAGGGATGAAAGTGGAACAACGATGGCAGGTATTTCTCGGAATAATACAGAAGGTGCAGGATCAGTTCATTCCAAAGAGGAAAAAAGATTCCATGGGGAGAACGGGGCGACCATGGCTGACAAGGGAAGTCAAGGACAGTATAAAAATAAAAGAGAAGTAGTATAACATAGCAAAGATGAGCAGGAAGCCAGAGAATTGGGAAACTTATAAAGATCAACAGAAGATAACTAAAAAGGCAAGACGGGGAGAAAAAATGAGGTACGAAGGTAAGTTTTCCAAGGATATAAAAGAGGACAGTATGTGAAGAGAAAAAAATTAGTTAAGACCAAAGTTGGACTCTTGAAGACTGAAACACGTGAATTTATTATGGGGAACAAGGAAATGGTAGACGCGTTGAACAGGTACTTTGGATCTTTTGATAAGGTCCTACATAGGAGATTAGTGCGCAAAATTAGAGCAAATGTTATTGGGGGTAGGATACTGACATGGATAAAAAAAATTGTTTGGCAGACAGGAAACAAATAGTAGGGATTAACGGGTCCCTTTCAGATTGGCAGGCAGTGACTAGTGGGGTACCGCAAGGCTCGGTGCTGGGACCACAGCTATTAACAATATACAACAATGATTTAGATGAAGGGATTCAAAGTAACATTAGCAAATTTGCAGATAACACCTAGCTGGGGGGCAGAGTGAACTATGAGGAGTATGCTATGAGGATGCAAGGTGACCTGGGCAGGTTGGATGAGTGGGCAGATGCATGTGAATAAATGTGAGGTTATCCACTGGTGGCAAAAACAGGAATGCAGATTAATATCTGAATGGTGTCGTTGGGAAAAGGGGAAGTACAAACAGATCTGGGGGTTCTTGTCCATCAATAACTGCAAGTAAGCATGCAGGTACAGCAGGCAGTGAAGAAAGCTAATGGCATTTTGGCCTTCATAACAAGAGTAGTTGAGTATAGGTGCAAAGAGGTCCTTCTGCAGTTGTACAGGGCCCTAGTGAGACCACACATGGAGTACTTTGTGCAGCGTAGGTTCACGAGGTTAATTCCCAGGATGGTGGGACTGTCATATGTTGATAGATTGGAGCGGCTAGGCTTGTATTCTCTGGACCTTAGATGAGAGGGGATCATATTGAAACATGTGGGATTATTATGCGAATGGAAAGGCTAGAGGCAGGAAACATGTTCCCGATGTTGGGGGAGTCCAGAACCAGGGGCCACAGTTTAAGAATAAGGGGTAGGCCATTTAGAACGGAGGTGAGGAAAAACATTTTCATCCAGAGAGTTGTGAATCTGTGGAATTCCATGCCTCAAAAGGCAGTGGAGGCCAATTCTCTGGTTGCTTTCAAGAAAGAGTTAGATAGAGCTCTTAAAGATAGCGGAATCAGGGGATATGGTGAGAAGGCAGGAATGGGGTACTGAATGTGGATAATCAGCCTTGATCACAGTGAATGGTGGTGCTGGCTGGAAGGTCTGAATAGCCTACTCCTGCACCTATTGTCTATTGTCTATTGGCAGTTTGGAAAAAAATCATGCAGATAATAGTTAATAGCAACGGTCACAGATTAAACTTGTAGCAATCAATGTTAGCAAGTTTCAGTCACACCAATTCAATGTCAGATGAAGATCTATCATGCACGGTCCGACACTGAAGTCATAGGCTGATGTTGAACTGAATGAATCAGGGCTAGTACCAACCAACAGACACAATAGCACAGGATTTTATAGTCTGTAGTGTTGTCTGTTGATTTGGTGACAGCTCCAAAATAAATTAAAACTGACCTTAGATCCTTCCAGAGAGAAATGTTTCCAGAGGGACACTTTGAGGTTAACATAGAAACATAGAAAATACGTGCAGGAGGAGGCCATTCGGCCCTTCAAGCCAGCACCAACATTCATTGTGATCATGGCTGATCATCCCCTATCAATAACCCGTGCCTGCCTTCTCCCCATATCCCTTGACTCCACTAGCCCGTAGAGCTCTATCTAACTCTCTCTTAAATCCATCCAGTGACTTGGCCTCCACTGCCCACTGTGGCAGGGAATTCCATAAATTCACAACTCTCTGGGTGAAAAAGTTTTTTTCTCACAGTCTTAAATGTCCTCCCCTTTATTCTAAGACTGTGGCCCCTGGTTCTGGACTCGCCCAACATTGGGAACATTTTTTCCTGTATCTAGCTTGTCCAGTCCTTTTATAACTGGAATAACGCTGGTGGGGAGGTGCGCAGGCCCATGGAGGCGCTCAGGCCCATGGAGAACCGCGGCTGCACCAGCACCTGGAACAACGCTGGTAGGGAAACATCGCAAGCGGTGTAGCAGGGGGCAGAAGCGGGGGAAACGCGGAGGAGCCTACGCTAGGCTAAACACGAACCCTCACAAACCAGCAGCCTCCCAACGAAGCGTGAAGAACTGCTGTGTCTACGTCCTAACGGAGACCTGGCTGTATCAGAACATCACAGACACTGCGATCCAGTTGGAGGGACTTATGCTATACAGAGCTGATAGAGTAGCTTCGCTAGCTGGTAAGGCAAGGGGAGGGGGACTGGCTGTGTATGTGAACAGATCATGGTGCCGGGATGCTGTGGTGATTTCCACTTACTGCTCACCCCACATGGAGCTAATGACTGTGAAATGCCGACCCTTCTACTTACCCAGTTAGCTAACAGCTGTCTTCATAACGGCTGTCTATGTACCACCGAGCGCGGACGTGAAGGATGCTATGACAGTGCTCTATAACAACATCAGTGAGCAGCAGAGGGAACATCCAGATGCTTTCTTCATGGCAGCTGGTGATTTCAACCAGGCAAGTCATCTGTTCTGCCTAAATTCTACCAGCATGTGAACATTGCAACCAGGGGAAAGAACAAACTAGATCTGGTGTACACCAACATTAAAGATGCATATAAAGCAGCCCCCCTCCCCCATATCGGCAACTCTGACCACTTAGCGGTCATGCTCACACCTGCCTACAGACCCAGGGTGAAACAGGACAGGCCAACGGTCAAAGAAGTCAGAACATGGCCACAGGGAGCTACGGCAGCACTACAGGACTGTTTCGAAACCACACAGTGGGCCATTTTCAGAGAGGCAGCAACAGATGACAGTGGCATCAACCTCCAAGTATACACAGAATCCGTTATCGCATACATCAATAAATGCATTGATGATGTAACGGTGGTCAAAACCGTCAGCAGGCGTGCCAATCAGAAACCTTGGCTAACTGGGGAAGTGTGTTCCCTACTGAGAATCCGGAATGCTGCATTCAAATCTGGGGACAACGCAGCATACAAACTGGCAAGGAGTAACCTATCCCGGGGGATCAGGGAAGCGAAGAGGCTGTATGGACAAAAACTTAATAGCCACTTCGCAAATGACAAAGACACACGTCGCTTGTGGCAGGGATTTCATACCATCACTGACTACAAGCCCCCCCGTCCGGCTGCGGATATGCCAAAACGACCCCTCTCTACCAGATGAACTGAACGAGTCCTACGCACGGTTTGAGGTTAAAAACAGCACCCAGACACGTGCACTACTGCCATCTCCCAGTGACCAGTCGCTCAGGCTGTCCGCAGCCGGAGTTAAAAAGGCCTTTGCCAGCATCAACCCACGCAAAGCTGCAGGGCCGGACAACATTCCTGGATGCGTTTTAAGAGACTGCGCTGAGCAACTGAAAGATGTCTTCACAGACATTTTTAACATCTCACTCAGCCAGGCAGTAGTGCCCAACTGTCTTAAGAGTGCCACCATCGTCCCTGTCCCGAAGAAACCAAACCCAGCCTGCCATAATGACTTTCGACCAGTGGCTCTAACACCCATAGTAATGAAGTGTTTTGAGCGACTGGTTATGCAACACATCAAAAATAGTCGACCTACCGACCTAGACCCACTGCAGTTCGCCTACAGAGCCAACCGATCCACAGAGGACGCAGTCTCAACAACACTGAACCTCGTACTGTCACACCTTGATCGGAAAAACACTTATGCCAGGATCCTCTTCATAGACATCAGCTCTGCTTTTAACACAGTCATTCCGCAGCAGCTGGTGGAGAAGTTGGAGCTATTGGGGGTTGATGCTGGCACATGTAACTGGGTCCTGAACTTTCTATCACAACGGCAGCAGACAGTCAGGGTGGGCAGTAGGACATCAAAAACCATAGCCGTGAGCACAGGCTCGCCCCAAGGCTGTGTCCTAAGCCCCCTGCTGTTTAATCTGCTTACACACGACTGTACTACTAGACTCAACAACAACTTCATCAACAAGTTCGCTGATGACACAACAGTGGTGGGTCTCATCAGTGACAATGATGAGTCGGCGTACAGGATGGAGGTGGAGCTGCTCACAGGATGGTGCAAATCCCACAACCTCATTCTCAATGTGGGAAAAACTAAGGAGATGGTGGTTGACTTCAGGAGGGCGGGGAAACATCACCATACACCTCTGCACATTGATGGAGCTGATGTGGAAAGGGTCAGCAGCGTGAAGTTCCTAGGACTCCACCTGTCAGATGACCTGACGTCCACAGCCAACACCACAGCACTGGTCAAGAGAGCCCAGCAGCGACTTCACCCTCTCCGAAGACTACGGAAAGCAGGTCTCCCCACTACACACCTACAAACTTTTTATAGGGGGACAATCGAGAGCACATTAACCTACGGCATCACTTCCTGGTTCGGGAGCTGCAAGGCGTACGAACGGCACCAACTAGACAGGATTGTGAAGACCGCCAGCAGGATTATTGGTGCTCCACTCCCTTTCCTCCTGGACATATACAGGAAGAGATGTATCAACAGAGCCATCTCCATCATCAATGACCCCGACCACACATCGCATCACATATTCTCCATCCTGCCATCTGGGAAGAGGTACAGGAGCATTAGCTGCAAAACCAGCAGGATGCTCCTCAGCTTCTTCCCACAGGCTATAAGACTGATAAACGGACTTTGCCCCCTGCCAAAGTATCGCGCACCAACCACCAACCTGGACACACTGCAGCAGAGCCACTGTCATGCCGCTGCCAATCGGTATGCCTGTTGATGTTTAGTAGAGAGTAGAGTGTTTAATTTGTTCATGATATATGTATTTATATTTCTATTTATTTTTTACTGCACACTGATTGGACACTGGTTGAGAAACCTTTTTTTTTGTTTCCTCTGGGTATGTGAGTACTCAGGAAAATGACAATAAAGATATACTATACTATAATTTTATATGTTTCTATAAGATCCCCCCTCATCCTTCTAAACTCCAGTGAATACAAGGTTTCTTCCAGTTCTTCCAGAGGGACACTTTGAGGTTTCCACCCAGAACAGGGCAATAAGTCAAGTCAAGTCAAGTCAAGATTATTTGTCACATACACATACGAGATGTGCAGTGAAATGAAAGTGGCAATGCTCGCGGACATTTGTGCAAAAGACAAACAACCAAACAACCAAACAAACTATAAACACAATCATAACACACATATTCTTTTACATAATAAATAATGGAAGTAAAAACGTTCAGTAGAGTTAGTCCCTGGTGAGATAGGCGTTTACAGTTCGAATGGCCTCTGGGAAGAAACTCCTTCTCAACCTCTCCGTTCTCACCGCATGGCAATGGAGGCGTTTGCCTGACCGTAGCAGCTGGAACAGTCCGTTGCAGGGGTGGAAGGGGTCTCTCATGATATTGTTGGCTCTGGAGTTGCACCTCCTATTGTATAGTTCCTGCAGGGGGGTGAGTGAAGTTCCCATAGTGCGTTCGGCCGAACGCACTACTCTCTGCAGAGCCTTCTTGTCCTTGGCAGAGCAATTCCCAAACCAGATGGTAATGTTCCCGGGCAAGATGCTTTCCACCGCCGCTGCATAGAAGTACTGGAGGCTCCTCGGAGACACTCTGAATTTCCTCAATTGCCTGAGGTGGTAAAGGCGCTGCCTTGCCTTACTCACGAGTGCTGAAGCGTGTGATGACCATGTCATATCCTCGGAGATGTGGACTCCCGAGGAGTAAGTCCACATAAAAAGATCTTCAACAGCTGGCGTAGCTATACCCTTGAGCAGGTCAGCGTCAAATATTGCCATTGAACTTATACTGTAAAAGCAGAAGAGGATGGGGAAACTCACTGTTGGTGACCCCACCATGAACACCTTTTCAGTTGTGTCACTATCATCTCATATTTTACCTCCATCAAACCTGTCCACGTCCAATTTTAAGCAACATGTAATCCTGCCTCATGTTTACCTCTGACATAACAACCCATTTTTTTTTAGGAATTGAGGTTCAGCTTTAAGTTGCAGTGGAAACTATTAAACAAATCTAATTTCTGGGTCTACTAGTAATTACTTCACCACTAACTCATATTTATTTTTCATGATGAGCAATATTTTCTAGTTTATGAAACTTAATCATCCCAACCACTTCCACTTTGGAACATTTGAAAATAGCAACTGCAGTTTACGGTGTCTAACTGGGTATTAAGAGATACCTAAAGCTATTGGAAAGCTTATAATATAACTTCCCCACTTCCAGTCAGGGACACACCAGCTGATTTTATAGTGAGTTTAAAGCACAGAGCAGTGGATATGTGGCTTTAGTGCAGCTGAAGGCATCTTCACATAATCTCACTGGAATAGTTAACATTCTCTCAGCTGCTAGCCCCAGCAGATCAATTATGTTCTCTAGGATGTAGACAGCAATGGTAAGTCACTTTTAATAGATATCTCTCAGAGCCATATGTCCTGGAAAATAAGTTAGATAGCGGTGGAGAATATTTCTAGGAACTATGACGCACGGATCTTTGCAGATTTGAGCAGTGCAACTTGCACCCAAAATTCATCTTGCAGTCTTGAAAGTAGTTCAAAAATAAAGGGGCATTCCTTTGACTTTCCTATTTCTGTTTCCAGTGCACAGCTTTGTGAGTATCTTGCACCAGATTTAGCTAGTTAGCAATGATTAAGGTCATATTACACATCTTGAAGACAAAGTTCCTTTGGCTGGTTTTGAGAGTTACACTGGATATCTTTGATGCTCCCCTGAAACAATATCTGATCACAGAAACAAGAACACATCAATTTACTGACTTGGCTTTTAGTCATCAATTGAGAATATGGGAAGGAAAGTCAAGTCAAGTCAAGAGAGTTTATTGTCATGTGTCCCAGATAGGACAACGAGATTCTTGCTTTGCTTCAGCACAACAGAATAAAGTATGCATGATTAAACAACATATCAGTGAGTCCATATACCATTATATAAACATATACACACATCAATAAGTAAGCAGATAAAATGCAAATAAACAGATAATGGTCTATTAATGTTCAGAGATATGTTTCACTTCAGTTTAATAGCCTGATGGATGTGGGGGAGTAGATATTTCTGAACTTGGATGTTGCAGTCTTCAGGCTCCTGTACCTTCTACCTGAAGGTAGCGGGGAGATGAGTGTGTGGCCAGGATGGTGTGATAGATCTCCTCGATGGAAGGGAGGTCGGAGCCGATGATGGACTGCTCAGTGTTTACTATTTTATGTAGCCATTTCCGCTCCTGGGCGCTCAAGTTGCCGAAACAAGCCACAATGCAACGGTCAGCATGCTCTCTACTGTGCACTTGTAGAAGTTAGAGAAAGTCCTCAATGACATACCGACTCTCCGTAATCTTCTCAGGAAGTAGACACACTGATGTGCTTTCTTAATAATTGCATCAGTGTTCTCGGAGCAGGAGAGATCTTCAGAGATGTGCACGGACAGGAATTTGAAGCTCTTGACCCTTTCAACCATTGACCCGTTGATATAAACAGGACTGTGGGTCCCCATCCGACCTCTTCCAAAGTTCACAATCAATTCCTTGGTTTTGCTGGTGTTGAGGGCCAGGTTATTGTGCTGGCATCATTTGGTCAGTCGGTCAATCTCACTTCTATACTCTGACTCGTCCCCATTAGTAATACATCCCACAACAGTGGTGTCGTCAGCAAACCTGATGATGGAGTTTGCACCATGACTGGCTACGCAATCATGAGTATAGAGTGAGTACAGCAGGGGGGTGAGCACGCAGCCTTGAGGTGCTCCCGTGCTGATTGTTATTGAGGCTGACACATTTCCACCAATACGAACAGTCTGTGGTCTTTGAATGAGGAAGTTGAGGATACAATTGCAGAGGGATGTGCAGAGATCCAGATCTGAAAGCTTGGTAACCAGTTTGGAGGGGATGATTGAATTAAATGCCGAGCTGTAATCAATGAATAACAGCCTGACATATGAGTTTTTGTTGTCCAAGTGGTCCAGAGCGGAGCGGAGAGCCAGCGAGATCGCATCCACCGTTGATCTGTTGTGGTGGTGGGCAAACTGCAGTGGGTCGAGGTTCTTGTCGAGGTAGGAGTTGATTTGCGCCATGATTAACCTCTCAAAGCACTTAATCACCACAGACGTTAGTAGCCACTGGTCGATAGTCGTTGAGGCACGTCACCTTGCTCTTCTTGGGCACCGGTATAATTGATGCCCTTTTAAAGCAGTTGGGATGCTCAGGCCTCAGAAGAACCTTGCAGCCGACTGATTCATGGCTGGTGGGCTGTCAGCCGACTCAGTCACCGCTGGTGGGCTGGCAGCCGACTCACTCACGCCTGGTGGGCTGGCAGTTGACTCATGACTGGTAGGCTGGCAATTGACTCACTCATGGCTGGTGGGCTGGCAGTTGACTCACTCATGGATGGTGGGCTCACACACACACACCCTCTATCTCACACACACACACCCTCCACCACACACACACAGTCCATCTCACAGACACACACACTCCATCTCACTCACACACACTCACATACACACCCTCCATCTCACACATACATCCTCCATCTCACACACACACACCATCTCTCACATACACTCATACCATCCATCACACACTAACACACAACATATATATGACAGTATACTCATGCGGTTGAGTGGGGCCTCTCCCCAGAGCGGGACTTCAGCACTGAGCTGGACTTCCGGAATGTGCGCGGCATACAGTTCAAGCAGCACAGTTTGCAGAACAACCCTTCAATTCTGTTCCAGCAGCACAGTTTCCAGACCAACCCTTCAATTCAGTTCAAGCAGTAGAGTTTAAAGACCAACCCTTCAATTCGGTTCAAGCGGCACAGTGCAGACTCACAGTTCAGTTCACTCACTGCGTAGACTCACTGTTCTGGACTCAACTCTCACTCTTGGTCTTCCGGGATGACGGACTCATGTCCGGTCTCCAGGGCTTTATTCTCCTGAACCCCAGGAAGGGGCGTTACTTTCATCATGCTGACTGACAAGAGAGAAGACCAATCTGTTGATCTCACAATTTTTAAAACATTCATAACTTTTGGATTATTTCACCGATCGGAAAACACCTTGTGGTAGTCGGAGGAGAGGAGGACGGTGAGTAAGATGGCGGAAAAATCATTGCGATATACGGTAGTGTTTTTTCTAAAATGTATTTAAATCTTAGACAGGCAATTGTCAAGATGAGACTTTTAGTAATAGTATGGATAGAGATTAGATGAATAGATAGATGAAGAAGAAGATAGACGGGCTAAATGCAGGCAAATGGGACTAGTTCAGACATTGTGCTCGGCATGGACTAGTTGGGTTGACAGACATGTCTCCATGCTGTATAACCATATGAATCCATTAAATTCATATACTGTGAAAATACTGAAGCATTTGTTGAAAATCAATATCGATGATTGTGATAATCAAATTCTCATGACTGTGATGATGAAAGAGTTCTGAGAGAAACAGCTGCAGTTAAGGGTTAAGGTTTTGTAAAGGGCATCTTGTAAACAATCAGAGGCAAACAATCTGGGTGGTCAGCATGATAACTTCTACCCAACATTATCTACAGTTAGGGAACATCTAATGTTTGGAGCTAAAAGGGTAACTTGCAAGTTATTGTCTAATGGGATACACTCTCAGTAAGAAGGGAGAGGACAGCAACCCAATTGAAGGGTTGAGGAGTGTAATGCACAACATACAAAGGTTCTATTAAGGTCCAATAGCTTGCAATGTTTTATATCATACCTATAATTCCATGTAACGTCTTATGCAATGTTATTTGTAGTGTTTGTATTCATATTATTTATTTGCTTCCATTTCTAGCTGGCCTTTAATAAACTGTGTAAAAAAACTGTTCTGAGTTGTTCTGCTGTGTGAGCCTCACAGGTCGTTCTGCTATGACACATGTTTCAATACTGTGAATTGGATATAAGGTGATTGATGTAATAGTGTTCACAAATTATATTATATGGGCCTAATTGGTAATAACGCAATTTTGATCGGGAACTAGAGAACCACTTAATGTTACTTTGGAAACTGGCTCATAAAAGAAACTGTCTTCGGAAAAATCAGTCACCATTGTCTCTAAAGAACACAAGTGCTATCTTCACTGCTATCTTTACTGAGAAAGGTTATTTGAATTTGACAAGCAATTGCTTCCATTAAGTCTTGGAAAATATTATTCTAGTAAACATACCAACCTTTAGCATTTTTACCTCACAATCACAAAAATTAATTTATAGTTATTAACACGACCTTTATATTTGAAAATTTTACAGGGAAGAATAATTTTGTTATTGGGAGTCTGGAAGTCTCCAGCCCCTAACCCTCTTTTCACCATTGACACAATTGCAACTTTTTTTATGACATGAGGTTTCTTAGGAATACAACTATTGCCTTAAAACGGAACTATATCTAATTTTTCCCAGCAGAATGGGTTTGGACAAAACTCCGAAGAAATAGCTGTTGGAGAAACTACCTGCACTAAAATTAAATTTTGGTGCTTTGGGTGCTTTTATGTAACTGTCAAAAGGAGCCAGAACCTCAGTTTAACTTCCACCTTAAAGTCCTATGCTGATGCCCAGCCTTGATTCTGGAACAGTCTAATTCTGCGATCTCAAGGCCATAAGTGATAGGAGCAGAATTATGCCATTTGGCCCATCAAGTTTAATTCGATGTTCAATCAACTCTCTCTCCTAACCCCATATTTCTGCTTTCTCCTCATAACCACTGATACCCGTGTTAATCAAGAATCTATCTATCTCTGCCTTAAAAATATCCATTGGCTTGGCCTCCACAGCGTTCCGTGGCAAAGAATTCCACAGATTCATCACCCTCTGACAAAATAAATTCCTCCTCATCTTCTTCCTAAAGGAGCATCCGTTAATTCTTGAGGCTATGACTAGTCCTAAGCTCTCCCACTAGTGGACACCTCCTCTCCACATCCATTCTATCTCAGTCGTTCACTCTTCGGTAAATTTCAATGAGGCACCCCCTCATCCTTCTAATCTCCAGTGGTCAGAGCCATCAAATGCTCATCATATCTTAACCCACACATTCCTGGGATCATTCTTGTCAGCCTCCTCCTCTCCAGAACCAGCACATCCTTCCTCAGATCTGCTGCCTAAAACCAGGAGATACTTTGTTCAATTGTGCACATAAATTGTTTAAGTCATCTAATATAGGAAAATCCACCAAACTGCTGTTCTCTTTACCTTATCCCAGCAATCAATAATTAGGTGTCTGCAAATAAAACATCCACTTCCATTGGAATTGTTACCATTGTCATGATGAAAATAAACTACTAGGATTGAATAATGCACACAGACAATGTCACTAAGTGCCTCTTAATCAATGGAATGGGGATTCCCAGATTCAGATTATTTTCTCTGCCAAGTATAGTTCAAGACTCACACATCTGCAGCTGATTTAAATACTTCCTGCACAAATCATTTTGCATCCATGCAGATTGATCCTGAAGCATGGTAAGAGTGTAGGGAGAAAAATATACTTTAGGCACCATGAAAAAAACATTTAGCCTTATATTTTCAGAAGAAAGCATTCATGCACAGCATGTGTGCTCTCTCGGGCAGAAAGTGAAATATGTTTTTCCTTCCAAACAGTGAAGAATAAACATTAATAAGCTTCTATTCTGGTATCAGTGAATTTATAACATTGAAAAATGCAATCTACTTTGCCAGTCAAATGAGTAAAATTAATGAAGATAACTAGTCAAAAGGAGGTTACTTGGCTACACTGTCTTTGCTTTGCTTTGCTTTGACAATAGACAATGGACAATAGGTGCAGGAGTAGACCAATCAGCCCTTCGAGCCAGCATCACCATTCAATGTGATCATGGCTGATCAACCCAGTACCCCGTTCCTGCCTTCTCCCCATCTCCCCTGACTCCACAATCTTTAAGAACCCGATCAAGCTCTCTCTTGAAATTATCCATAGAACCGGCAGAGAAATCAACATACACACAACTCTTTGTATGAAAAGGTGTTTCCTTACCTCCGTTCTAAATGCCTCAACCCTTATTCTTAAACTGAGGCCCTTGTGACTCCCCCAACATCAGGAACATGTTTCCTGCCTCTAGCGTGTCCAAATCCTTTATAATCTTATATGTTTCAATAAGATCCCATCTCATCTTTCTAAAATCAAGAGTATACAAGCCCAGCTTCTCCATTCTCTCAGCATATGACAATCCCGCCATCCCGGGAATTAACATGGTGAACCTACATTGCATTCCCTCAATGGCAAGAATGTCCTTCCTCAAATTAGGGGACCAAAACTGCACACAATACTCCAGCTGTGGTCTCACTAGGGCCCTGTACAACTGCAGAAGGACCTCTTTGCTCTTAGACTCAACTCCTCTTATTATGAAGGACAACATGCCATTCGCTTTCTTCACCTCCTGCTGTACCTGCATGCTTACTTTCATTGACTGATGAACAAGGACCCCCAGTTCCCGTTGTGCACCCCCTTTTCCCAATGTGACACCATTTATATAATAATCTGCCTTCCTGTTTTTTGCTACCAAAGTGGATAACCTCACATTTATCCACATTAAACTTCATCTGCCATGCATCTGCCCACTCCCCCAACCTGTCCAAGTCACCCTGCATTCTCATAGCATCCTCCTCACAGTTCACACTGTCACCCAGCTTTGTGTCATCTGCAAATATGCTAATGTTACTTTGAATCCCTTCATCTAAATCAGTGATGTATATTGTAAATAGCTGTGGTTCCAGCACCAAATCTTGCGGTACCCCACTAGTCACTGCCTGCCATTCTGAAAGGGACCCGTTAATCCCAACTCTTTGTTTCCTGTCTGCCAACCACTTCTTTATCCAAGTCAGCACTACCGCCAATACCATGTGCCCTAATTTTGCCCACAAATCTCCTATGTGGGACCTTATCAAATGTTTTCTGAGTCCAGGTACATTACATCCACTGGTTCCACCTTGTCCATTTTTCTAGTTACATCCTCAAAAAATTCCAGAAAATTAGTCAAGCATGATTTCCCCTTCGTAAATCCATACTGACTCGGACCGATCCTGTTACTGCTATCCCAATGTGCCGCTATTTCATCTTTTATGATTGACTCCAGCAGCTTCCTCAGCACTGATGTCAGGCTAACTGGTCTATAATTCCCTGTTTTCTCTCTCCCGCCTTTCTTAAAAAGTGGGATAACATTTGTAGATTTTCATATCTTTCAGGAAATTAGCACCCTAGCCGCTAAATGGATGAGCATGGTTGAAGGTGGTGTCTTCGAAGCGCATGTGAGCACACTCACAGAGACCTTCAGAGCTTCTTCACAGATATGGCTTCAAAACACAGTCTTTTGATGAATAAATGCTTTATTGCTGATAGAAAACAGTAAGATACTTCCAAATTTCTTACGACTTGTTACTACAATTTTCATCGAACTCCAGCTTATTACTTTAAATATTAGAAACCTCCTCATGTCTGTAACACTGGAATGATCTCCTTTAGATCTCGCATGAACCCCTCATGGTCGAAGGGTTAACCTTCCCCATTGTCTCTCTAAACTCATCTAAAAACTAAACTTCTGCGCAAGCATCTAAGCTCCAAACACGCCCAAAAACACGTCATAAATCCCACCCACAATATTACGGGCTATCTCAAATTTAAAGGCACATGCCATCACCAATGACATGCAAACAAACCAACTAGCCACTACATACCGGCCCCTAATTGTTCAGAGTATATAACAAGGCAATTACTAATAAACATTTAAAAAAGTGGCCATAAAGGCTTAACATATATCAAAGCAAAAGGTCAGGGAATAAAACCCTGTGGCTCCTCATCGGGAAATTAAACTCCGGTCTCCCGCGTGACAGGCAGGGATACTAATCACAATACTAACAAGGAAAAAATAGCATGCACTATATATTCGCAATCAGAATTCTTCATCGACTCTTCCAACTTCACTTTCACTTTCTAGGAGCAAGCATAACTTCCTTATTAATCTTATTAAAACAGTGGTTTTAATTCAAATTTGCATACCAAACCCTTATACCAAATATAATCCTTATACTGTGCACACAAAACCCTTAAAAGCAGGCATGATACCCAGTATATAGTCCAAAACATAATAGTCCAAAGCTTTGATAGCATGAAACGTCTTCCTCCATGTCCGATCAACTCATGGATGTGTTGTAACAGCAATGTTGAAATGTGAAAATCCTTCTAAAGAATAACAGGATCTTTAGGAATAAAGTTCACCGTTAGATTTGATTTAATGTACAGATCATTAGCAGAGAATTCAAATCCCAACTCAGGCTTTGGCCATTCTCTGTCTGGCTTGCAGAGAGATTTTATTTCATTGACCCATCTCTTCTCACTTAAGAAACGGTTCACTGTCAGTTCCCTGGAAACTTCATTCACAGAATTTTTTTCTGTGTTAACATATTTCAGTTCTACAACATTAGTAACTCCCAATGCTCTTTCCATTGGCAGATCGTCTCTGTCCAAATCCAACTCTCTGGTTTCTTTGTCTCTGTCACCTAGTGGAATGCTTTCACAATTGTCGCTGATCCACTTGGAACGTGTGAATCCTCCCTTATTGCAAAAAGAAGTCAGTTGTTCTACTGGTAGAATTGTTTCCTGCTCTGTAGATATGGATTTTATGCAATCATCCTTATAGAAATTATTCTTCAAAGAGATTCTTCTTTCATGTTATTTCATTTAGTATTCTCGTCAAACTTGCGTTCCAAAGTCTGGGTACGTTGCTCTGCCATACGACGATTATTCGGAAGATTAACACTTTCTTGTTTGAAAGGTAAGTCCAGACAATAGGGTCTGTCAGTCTTCACTGAATAGTTCATAATATCCATGAACTTCAATTCTTCATTCGACATCGGCTTGCTGGTACTTTAATTGAAGTCATGATTGTATGGTTTCATCACCGGCTTTTCTCATTCATCAGTAGATATTTGATTAACAGCAATGGCAGGACAGTTCTTCTGATTTCCAATTTTGTGGTTCCTTATCAAGGAGTCATAGATAACCCATCCAAGTTGGGTTGTCGTTGCATACAGTCCATCACCTTGGCTCCTAACAATCTGTATAGGTTCCAACGCCTTCAATATATTCATTCCGATAAGTAGGTCAACATTAGAATTTATTTCAGATATCTTGACATCCTTCAGGTAAGGCCACTGCTTCAAGTCTTCATGTCTTGGTATATTTTGACGACCAACAGGCATAATTCCATGCGTAAACACTTCAGATATTGGTAAAATATTATCTTTATCCAAACTGAGTATCTCCATACTCGTAATGTAATGACCTGCACTCTTTATCTTTAGTCAAACAAATCAATTTACTTAAAAATATGTATCTTAAGTAAGTTAATTCTCGTAATTTAAGTTTTGGCTTCAAGGCCTTAGCACATTGAAAAATGACAAGCTTAAAGTAAAAACAAAAGGAGCAGGAGGAATGTTCAGGGAATATGTCCTGGTTTGGGGGGAAACCAGAACTGGATTTATGGAAAGGTGCAACAAATTTAAGAAAATGAGGAGGAATTTCTTCTGTCAAATGATTGTGAACCTTTGAAATGTTCTACCCCAAACAGCTTTGGAGACTGAGTTACAGGATCAAGGATATTCAAAGCTGAGACAAACCTTTAACATTTAAAGAAATCAGGGTTTATGGGGAATAGGCAAAATAAAATGGTTGAAGAATAAGGTGAAAGTATAAAATGCTGAAATATGCAGAACATTAGGCTGCATATGTGGGAAGAGTTGACATTTCAGGTCAAATACCATTCTGCATGTGTGTTTTCAAAACTCTTATCACAAACACAATCACAATCACTATCACAATGAATCACAATGATACTTTATTAGTCAAGTATGTTTTGCAACATACGAGGAATTTCATTTGCCAAGTCAGTCATACAAATAAAAAGCAACGGAACACACAAAGTAACTTTTTACATAAACATCCACCACAGTGACTCCTCCACATTCCTCACTGTGATGGAAGGCGAAAAAAAGTTCAAATTTCTTCCCTTCTATACTCTCCCACGGTCGGGGGCCTCGAGCCTTCCGTTGACCAGACGATCTTGACTCCCGTAGCCGGCGGTCAGGCTCTCCACATCGGGATAATCAGCTCCTGCATCGGGGATATGTCAGCTCCCCCGCGCCGGGGATTGGACCCAGTGTCAAGGCTGGTCGAGCCTCTGCGCCATTGGAGCTCCCGACTAACCTCTCCCGAGACCTTGATGGTAACTCCGCAGGCCACTGTTGGAGCAATCCCAGGCAAGGGATCGGGTCCAATGTTAAGTTCATGCACCGCGGTGGGGCACAAAATCAGTCCGAGGAGGCCTCCAGCTCCATCGATGGTAGGCCGCAAAGCGACCAGAGATGCGACCCGGAAAACAATCGCATCTCTGGCAAAGTAAGGAACTGAAAAGAAGTTTCCCCCGACCCCCTCCCCCAACATAAAACAAACCGGAGAACATTTACACAGACTCTTAACACACATTGAAAAAAATATATAGATATCGTGCGGCGCCCCTGTGATTTCATGTTAGTTAGAAAGATGATATTCAGGTAAGTAAAGGTTCTTGATCCGAAATGTCTGTCCATTTCCCTCCATAAATTCTGCCTGACCTGAAGATTCCCTGCAGTTTTCTGCTTATTGTTCAAGATTCCTGCCTTCGCATTCCCATGTGCCTTCTCTAGTGAGTGGAATCTGAGGTAATCTTGCAAAAGAATAAAGAGAATAGAGTCAATTGCACTGTCAGCGGAAAACACTCAAACCATTTCTGAGATTTAATGATTAAAAAAAACCCCATAAGCAACCTTTTTGAACATTATCTGGAGTAATTGTGTTTTTTTAAATTTGGAATATAATTTTTATTAAGTTTCTATTAATTGACAAATTCACAAAAAGTGAGTTTGGTTTCTATAATCCGTGCAACAAATGTGTGAGTTTTTTTTAACCCACAAATTGATGCAGATGGTTCAAAGGTAAATACTTGTTTTGAAAATGATCAAAAAGAAAGGAACACTCATACCGCATTGATCGGTTAGCTCGTGTACAAATTCCTGGAGTGTAGCTTCAACCCACAACATTTTGAATCAACATGATGGCACATAGCCTGAGAATGAAATAGGCGCTAATCCATTCACTTTCAGATCCTGTGACATCCAATAGTATTGTCAGTGCACTCATACAGCTGGGGTCCATAAACCACCTGACTAGTGGTCTGGATTTTACTGGGATGTGGTGGCTATTTTGCGATGCATGTTCCACAAATCCTGGCACCTGTTTGTCACTGTCGTTCTGACTGCTCTCAACCTCTGGACTCCCAGAGATCCCTGCGAAGAAGACAGAACTGTGCAATCTACAGTTTCTTGCCTATTTGGGCCAATGTAGTAGCAATGACATTGATTTCAATGGAAGGAAGTAGCTGAAGATCTGTTCGTATGTCGAAACAAGGAACTGCAGATGCTGGTTGACACGAGTCCTTTTGAAGATTTGTTAGTAATAGATAACTTTTTGTAAACATATTTAAAATTTAATTTTAATATTTGTTTAACCATATATTTGTTGCTTAAGTTATAACAGTCTTTGACGACTTGATTGCTGTTGAATGCCAGAAAAATTCATAAATGTTGGCAGGCTTGGCTGATTTTTCACCCTCTTTATTGACAGGTGCCACCATTACATATGGTCCCATCAATCGAGTTGAAAGAGGCTTCATTGCATATGTTACCGCTGGGTGATCTACTGAAATTAATGTGGGCTAAACAAGTAGTAGGTCGGAGGGAACAAGGACAATGTAGATGGATACATTCAAACAGCAGTCCAGATACATGGATATGCGGTGTCTAACAATACAATCCTGCAAGATACCCAAGAACATTATGCTTTGAATTCAACATGGTGGTTATTCACAAACATAAATCAAAAGGAAACTACTTGTCGCAAAATTTAAACCTAGACAACAATAAAAATGGATCTACTTGCACTGGTGCTAGCCCATCCCCAACTATGCAGAGCTCGCCCAACCACACTTCCACATTTCTGCCTAGAATATCTGTTCACTTATTATTAAGACCTTCAACTTCCATTAGCTTATTGTGAATTATGTATGGTTGATTATATCAAAATTCATGCACTTGCCGAAACTCAGATGCTGTGTCATGGCACTTTTCCCTTTTTTGAGGCTCTTTCTTCAAACTACTACCACAGGCTTCCCACCAATGCAATCACAACTCTCTATCCAGTCTGGCAATGAGGCCTGATCATCATATTTGGGCAGGGTGTTATTAACCCACACCTCTACGTCCTACTGTCAAACAGTACTTCTGATCTCATCTTGTTCAGCATCTTTTGCTTCTCCTTTCAACTGATCAGCCATGAATCAACCAATCAATATCAATATTTATTACATGTCATTTGAACCTCAGTGAGGCTCAAACAAAACTCCGTTTCCACAGCCATACAAGCAAAGACAATATCCTCCAGACATACACACAGTTCAATTTACATAAAAATCCATCACAATGAACCCACTGTGATGGAAGGCAAAGCATTTTCTCTCCCCTGTTCTCATTTCTCTCCCGATGTCCACGTCCCAGGCGGGCGATGATAAGTCCCACGGCATGGCCATTTTTAGGCCGCGCGGGGCGATGTACGGCCCCGCTCCCGGTCTAAATGTCACAAAGGTGGAGCCCCCGGCAGGCGTTCGAATGTCCCACGGCCATGAAGCCTCGCCGGCCGATGTGCAGCCCCGCTACATTTAACGAGACAAAAAATAAAAAAAAGACAGATAGTCATTAAACTATATTGCATGGAAAAGGTCTTCCGGCCCATCTCATCCATGCAAACCATGATGCCCACCTAAGCTGGTTACATTTGTCTGTGCCTGGTCCATATCCCTCTTAATTGTTCCTTTCCCAGTCCAAATGACAATTAAACATTGTAATTGTAAATGCCCCTGCAATTTCCTGTGCCAGCTCGTTCCATGTACCCTCCACCCTCTGTGCAAAAGACTTGCACCTCATATTCCCTTTAAATCTTTCTTCTCAAAACTAAATCTGTGCCTTTAGATATAGACTCCCTGACACAGGGGGGAAAAAACAATGACTATTTACGCTATTTGTGCCCCTCATAATTTTATACATCTGTTGAATCTTTTCTACACACAGTGAAGCTTAATGATATTCTTCCTAGAGCTAGGTAACCAGAACTGCAATTAATATTCCAGTAATATCACCACTGTTTTGCCTCCCTCATTCTCATCAACTTCATGAATATACAGTATGTATGAAAATAACAGTGGATCTGCAACATACCACTGGTCAAAGACCTCCAACCTGAAAATCAACCCTCTACTACCACTCCTTCCACTAAGCCAATCTTTCATCTTTTATCTATTTGGCTTGTTCACCCTTGGTCCCATGTGATCCAACTTTCCCGACAAGCCAACTACGCAGATTCTTGTTAAAAAGCCTTACTAAGGTCGAAATAGACAGTGTCTGTCACCTTTCTCTCCTCAATCCTCTTAGTCACCTCTTCAAAAAAACTCAACCAAATCTGTGAGATATGATTTCCCTCACAGATGGCCATGTTGACAATCCCTATTCAATCCTTACCTTTCCAAATGCAAATAGATCCTGTCTTTCAGAATTCCTTCCAAGTACTTTCCTATCACTGATTTTAGGCTCAACGGAATCTGGTTCCCTGACATACTTGCAAACTTACTTAAACAATAGCACAACTATCCACCTTTCAGTCTTCTAGTAGCTCACCCATGATTAAGGAAGACATACAAATTTGAACCTGGGTCTCAGTAATTTCCTCCTTCTTTTCCCAGTGTCCTAGGTTGCCCTTGTTCGGCCTTGGGGATTGCTTACCTTTATACATCTCAACCACATCATCTACTCTTTTATGCCGTTACAAGGTTTCAGAATATTGCTGTTCTCATTCCTGAATTCTCGAGCTTCCATGATCTTTTCCACAATAAATATTTCCAGAAAGTATATTGTAGCAATTCAGAAAGAAGCATTGATATACAATGAAAATTATTATGCTATTGATGAAATTATCACTATAGAAAGGCCAGCCTGGTAGTCTTCAACGGACAGTGTGCGTGTGCACGCCTGTGCACATATGTGTGCATGATAGGGCACCATATGGAAATCTAATCATTTCGAGGAAGAGTGGAGTTGAATTCAAGCATCAACATAGAAACATAAATACATACAAAATAGGTACAGGAGTAGGCCATTCGGCCCTTCTAGCCTGCACCGCCATTCAAATGATCATGGCTGATCATCCAACTCAGTATCCTGTACCTGCCTTCTCTCCATACCCCCTGATCCCTTTAGACACAACGGCCACATCTAACTCCCTCTTAAATATTGTCAATGAACTGGCCTCAACTACCTTCTGTGGCAGAGAATTCCACAGATTTTCTCATCTCGGTCCTGAAAGACTTCCCCCTTATCCTTAAACTGTGACCCCTTGTTCTGGACTTCCCCAACATCGGGAACAATCTTCCTGCATCTAGCCTGTCCAACCCCTTAAGAATTTTGTAAGTTTCTATAAGATCCCCCCTCAATCTTCTAAATTCTAGCGAGTACAAGCCAAATCTATCCAGTCTTTCTTCATATGAAAGTCCTGACATCCTAGGAACCAGTCTGGTGAACCTTCTCTGTACCATAGAGGATGGCAAGAATGTCTTTCCTCAGATTTGGAGACCAAAACTGTACGCAATACTCCAGGTGTGGTCTCACCAAGACCCTGTACAACTGCAGTAGAACCTCCCTGCTCTTATACTCAAGTGGGCAGATCTTGACATTGCTAGTCTGCCTCTCTGCCAACGATGAGTTTAAGAAACACAAGCATTGCAGCACTTGTGGAGCCAATTATATGCACCATGTCTTCTTATTTAAGCAGCACATGCACCGAATAGCTATCCTGAGGATGATTAGGGTTTGATAACCAATTAATGGAACTCAGAGTGCTCATCACAAGGGCTGAATAAATATTTTGCTAGCTGGCACCGCAATTAAGACCTCTCCCAATTGCAACTTGGAAAACCGGATTAAAGAAGCCATTAGCGGGAATTGTACATGCTGAATAATACCATGCTATGTATTATTTCATTCAGTACTTGCTCCTAGTGATTGACTGTTAATACTGTACTTGAAGTGATCTTCCAGTATTTCAGGGGACTCTCAGGAAATTTGGGAGAACATGACTAATATTTAGTCAACATGAATACAGCTCAACTTCATTAAGATCGGTTTATGATGGGGGGTGAGTGCTGAACTGCTGCAGCTTATTGGAGATCTCATCTGGAAAAGGGATGCAATTGGTCATGGGGAATGTCAGGGGCTATCTTTAGAGGAGGAACAGTAAAAGGGTGTGAGCCTGGATCTCACAAGGAGATGTGAGAAAAGTGCGGGTTCATTGTGATTCAGCGATTGTGAGTAAATAACAAGTCATATACATGAACCAGAGGTGGAGGAGGGTTTTTGGAAATGCTATGGGGATCTGCTAGGTAGACAGCAAGATGAAGGGTTTTTTGGTTCATGAAGAAAGCTCTTGAGAGATATTCCTCATCATCTAATTTTGGGGGATTGTTCCTGTTTTGTCTTCTATGAAAAAGTTAATCATTCATCCCATTGCATCATTGGTATGAATGATAAATAGTAAAGTATTTTTAGGACAAAGTAATGTATTAGTGAGGTTCCTTAGGTACAATATTTTGTCCCTCACATTCTTTAATATATTGGACTTAAATTTGACATAGAAACATAGGAAATAGGTGCAGGAAGAGGCCATTCGGCCCTTCGAGCCAGCACCAATGTGATTCAATGTGAATTGAATGGCCATTCTTTGTGATCTTGGCTGATCATAACCTATCAATAAGCCGTGCCTGCCTTCTCCCCATATCTCTTGACTCCACTAGCCCCTAGAGCTCTATCTAACTCTCTCTTAAATCCATCCAGTGACTTGGCCTCCACTGTCCTATGTGGCAGGGAATTCCATTAATTCACAACTCTCTGGGTGAAAACGTTTTTTCTCACCTCAGTCTTAAATGACCTTCCCTTTATTCTAAGACTGTGTCAAAGTAGCTTTTAATGTCATTCAGACCTCTCGGTCTGAACGAAACTTCGTGCCTTGCAGTCATACATGTAATAAAAATGACAAAAACACATAATAAACACAAATTAACATCCACCACAGTGAGTTCACCAGTCACCTCCTCACTGTGATGGAAGGCAAAAATCTTAAAGTCTTTGTCTCATCCCTCCTTATTCTACCTCTGCGCCGAGGCGATCCAGGCTTCGGATGTTGTGACCCCGCCGGGCGATGGTATGTCAGTCCCGCGGCTGAATCCAAGCACCGCTAATGGGCCGGTTCAAACTCCGCGGCCCGGGGTGGTCGAAGCTGCCACCTTCCAGTCCAGCGGACAAAGCTGTTGTTGCGGGAGCTCCGGAAAAACAGGTCACCAACCTGTGACCTGCGAGCTCCCAACGATGTCCAAGGTCCTGCCGCCGGAATGCCACTGCTCCGAGGTCTGGTCCCCACTGCTGCTGCCGCTGGAACGCCACAGCTCCGAGGTTGGGTTGCCACTGCCACTGCCGATGGAATGCCGAAGCTCCGAGGTCGGGTTGCCGCTGCCGCTGGAACGCCACAGCTCCGAGGTCGGGTCGCCACTGCCGCCGGAACGCCACTGCTCCGAGTTCGGGTTGCCACTGCCACTGCCAATGGAATGCCGAAGCTTCGAGGTCGGGTTGCCGCTGCCGCTGGAACGCCACTAGTTCTGGACGCGTCCCACATTGGGAATATCTTTCCTACATCCAGCTTGTCCAGTCCTTTTATAATTTTATATATTTCTTAAATGTTATATGTTTCTTATATGTTACTTAAATGCGAGGCTATGGTAAAAATGTTTGAAAACGATACAAAAAATGGTTGGATGGTTGAGGAGGAAATCTTTGAAGATACAAATCTTCTGGTTGGCTGTGCAGAAAGGCAGCAGGCAGATAATAATACAGAGAAGTGTAAAGTAACGTATTTGTAAAGTAATTACAAAGATGGGAGGTGTGGAGGAAAGGAACATTGGGCCATACCTCCAAAGATTCCTTGAAGTTAGCAGGACAGATCAATAAGGTATTGGAGAGGTTTTTCTTTACTAATCAAGACATAGGAGTCTAAAAGCAAGGTAGTTATCCTACAACTATGCGCAGCTAAAAACGGTCAGGACCGTTCTTCTGGCTTAGTTCCTGGCAGAATTCCTGCTACAGAATCTCACCCATGAGTTTTGTAATTTAACATAATACCATTCCCAGCTGCAGGTGTCAAAACTATCAGCATTTAACATTTAGAAACACATTACTACAATTAATAATGAAAAAAATAAATGTACCACTGAGGAAAAAATATCATCCTTAAAACATGGAACTGTACACACACAATTATTATTATTATTTTTGTACACACAGACTATTCCTTATTATTGAACTATATTTGCTATTTGTTGCGTATGTGTGCATATGTATACACACACTGAACTTTTTTCTTCTTCTCCCATTCAGTACTATGTTTAAATATTCTGTTGTGCTGCTGCAAGTAAGAATGTCATTGTCCTATCTGGGACACGACAGTAAAACACACTTGACTCTTCTCGACACAAAGAGCAAGTCGGAAGTGGAGCCTCACAGGTCACCAGAGCCCGCAGCCATTGGTGCCTTGGTCGACGGAGCCTTCGGTTGGGGCCTGGGTCGGCATCACGGAGATGTCCGGAGAGGACCCGGTGGCGTTAGTGTAGAGGTCAGTGCCAGGGGGAGGGGGGGGGGGGGGGGGACAAATGGGGAACTGCTGTGAGCAAGGGGGAGGGGGACAAGAACAAATGGTAAACTGGCATGGAGGGGGGAGGGAGTATTTGTAACTTTGTAAGCATCCTTGTTGGGTGACTATTTTTTTACATTGGGTATGACCCATTCCCTGCAGATACATGTGCCTTTCCAAAAGCCTCTTAAATTCCAGTGTTGCATCGGTTTCTACCATTATCCCTAGCAATGTGTTCCAGGCACCCACCACTCACTGTGTAAAATATTTGCTCTGCACCTCTCCTTTGAACTTTCCTCCTCTGACCTTAAAGGTATGCCTCTTGTCTTTGACATTTTCACCCTGCGAGAAAAATTCTGACTACCTACCCTATCTATGCCACTTATAACTGTATGCTCTTCTATTGGGTCTCCCCTCAACCACTGACATTCCATAGAAAACAATTCATGTTAGTCCAACCTCATTAGAGATACTATCTTCTAATTCAGACAGCATGTTGGTACATCATTTCTGCACTCTCTCCAAAGCCTCCACACTCGACCTGTAATAGAATGACCAGAACGGCACATAATTCTCCAAATAAGGTCCTACCAAATGTTTATGAAGCTGCAGTTTATCAAGGCATTTAAAATACTTCAGAGTAAATTAAATGCATAGACTAAAATAAAAATCTTTAAAGAAAGGAAGTTACTTCATTAAATTTCAATTCCAACAGGGCATAACTTTGCTCTCGTGCCTAGAATCATTTATGTCCACCAGGAACAGCAGACATGTCTTCAATTTTACATATCATCCAAAGGAATGTTTTTCTAGTACTGCAGCAAAGAAACATCAGCCAAGATTTATATGTCAAGTCACCGGAGTGGAACTTCAACCAAAAACCTTGCGACCCAGAGACAAAAATGACACTGTCTCCACACAATCAAACTGAAACAATCCTGATTGTAATCCTATCCTGGAAACCTGTTGTCACTGAATGGTCAGATTGAAACATTCGATGAAAAAGCTTTTCCTTACAAGAAAGATAAATAAGCGAATAAGCTAAGCTTACTAACTACATTTAGATTACAACTGTCCAGCCCCTTTAATGTTGACATTCTGAGTTTAATGCGTTCTTGCTGCAGGTACAGTTACACCATCTATTGCACCTATAATATATAGGCTCAAGAATAGCTTTTTTTCATCAATCATCAGGCTCTTGTACTCTGTACAACCCTAACCACATCCCTTCCTCAGAACCAATTTATTATGAAGTTTGTATAAAGGTGCAATAAGTACTTATGGAGTGCATACCTAGTATTACTGAAAATGTATTGCATTTTTGTTTTGATAGGTTAGTTTGTAATATATTTGTGTTACTGCGCCTGCACATGTTACAGCAAGTAAGAATTTATTTGTTGCCATCCCAGTCCATATGGCAATTAAACATATAACAGTTAATGAACATTGCTCATGATCTAATTAAACTTGTGATGTATGAAGACCCTTAAAGTTAATCTTGCTGATGGGGGAATACAATTATGATAAAGGATTATTCTATTAAATGAGACTTGAATTTTTGCACAGTTCATGATTCTTTTGAAATCACTTAAAGTTAATTAAGTTTAAAATGTCATCAAAGAAACAGGTTTGGAAAATGGAGACTGATACACCAAAGAATTGGTCAACTGGGCTTGTATTCACTGACAGGGGATCTTATAGAAACATATAAAATTCTTAAGGGATTGGACAGGTTAGATGCAGGAAATTTTTTCCCGATGTTGGGGGAGTCCAGAACCAGAGGTCACAGTTTAGACCAATTATGACTGAGATGAGGAAAAACTTTTTCACCCAGAGAGTTGTGAATCTGTGGAATTATCTGCCACAGAAGGCAGTGGATGCCAGTTCATCTAATGTTTTCAAGCAAGAGTTAGATTTAGCTCTTAGGGCTAACGGAATCAAGAGATCAGATTCAGATTCAGATTCAATTTTAATTGTCATTGTCAGTGTACAGTACAGAGACAATGAAATGCATTTAGCATCTCCCTGGAAGAGCGACATGAGGAAAAAGCAGAAACGGTTTACTGATTTTGGATGATCAGCCATGATCATATTGAATGGCGATGCTGGCTCGAAGGACCGAATGGCCTGCAACTATTTTTTTCTATGTTTCTATGCAACATGGAAAATTCCTTCTACTTTTGCTAAGCAGCCACTTTGTTACTTTGCCAAAGAAAATCAGATATTGATCCTGAACACAAGGGAATTCAACAGTAAAAGCTTCATGTCTGTAATTGCTAACATGGCATAAATGTTGGCTTTACAACCTTTGCATTTCAGTCAACCATAATATCACATAGATACATTGAAGATGTTAAATAGAAGACATGTAAAATAAAAGAGATGCTTGAAAATGGGTAGCAGAAAACACTAATTTTGATAATAATCTTGAACCCTTTTTCTAGCACTTCAGCCAATTGTGCAATAACAATTCGTGTCATCCTGCATTCTCTAGATCTTATATTACCGATGTACATATTAATCTTGATCAGCTGGAAACATTGCAAGAATAATGGAGTTCAAATGTATCTCAGTCGCTGTTGGTTTGCATGTACTTTATGTAGTGTTACATTAGATTTATCAATGTCTGGTTCAAGAATAATTGGAAAAGGAACGTTGAGAATATTATTTACAATTCATACAGAATTTGCTGTCCCGAACTGGCCTGGTATTGGCCAAGCGGAGACAGAAAATATTGCAGATGCTGAGAGTGGAAGCAAGAAACAAGCTGCCGTGGGAAATCAGACAGTCGAGCAGAGGTTGTGGGGGGTTGGGGAGCAGGAGGAAGGAACTATCGAGTCAACCACCTTGCATCAGGACTGAGAGTGGAGTGGGAAGGTAGCCAGTGCAAAGAGGAGAGTGGGAGGTGTCATAAGGTCATAAATAATAGGAGCAGAATTAGGCCTATCAAGTCTACTCCGCCATTCAATCATGGCTGAGCTATCTCTACCTTATAACCCCATTCTCCTGCCTTATCCCCATAATCCCTAACACCCGTACCAATCAGGAATGCATCTATCTCTGCATTAACAATATCCATTGACGGTCTCCACGGCCTTCTGTGGGTGAGACAGGGGCCTGTGGGTGATTAGTTGACCGAGGACACATGAAGAAATGTGAAGAATTATGTGAGATTGAGGTTGGCGGGGGAGGGGAAAGGTGAAGTTGGAAGACAGAAGCAGATGGGCGATAGGTAAAGGCAGAGAAGTAAAGAAGAGGTAGATGGAGTGTGGAGGTATTGGCATCTGTTGGATGGTTACAGGGTAGGGTGGTGTACACAAAGGATACCAGTGCTGGGATCTGATAAAGGGAAGAGATAGAGGTCAGTGGAACCAGAACCAGATGGGAGAGGGATATCTGGTGTGATAAATATATGGGTAGTGTGTGGAGGAAATCGGGAGGGGTTGGGGGACAAAAATGGGTGATGAGGTATGGAAGGAAGTATGGAAAAGAAGACCAAAACGGATTGGACATAGAGAGAGGAACACAGGGGGCAAGAATTACCCCAATTTGGGAAATTCACTGTTCATAGGCTGTCGGCTTGCCTGGTGGAACATTTGTGTTGATCTTCCAATTCGCATATGACCCAATGGAAACTAGAATAAAAATACTTCATATTCGAGTCAGAAGGTTATACTACATGGAAACATGCATCTTCTTTCATCTAGAACCAATAAACTGTCTTTTTATCTCTTGCCTTTTCAACCCATCTATCAAACAATCACCCCTCCACACTCCCTTCCCCTGTATCCAACTATCACTCGCCTGGCTTTGTCCCACCCCCCACCTCTCTTCCAGCTTTCTCCACCTCCTCCCCCCAACCTCACTACAATCAGTCTGAAGAAGGGCCCTGCCCAAAACATTGCCTATCCATGTTCTCCAGAGATTCTGCTTGTCCTGCTAAGTTACTCCAACATTTTGTATCTCTTCCTTTAAGCTCCTTTCCAGTCACTGCCAAGTTACAAGGAATATAATATATGGTCCCATATCCCGCTAAATGTATTTAATTTTATTGTACCGACACATACCACCTCCTCTGGCAGCTCGTTCTTTAAACTCAACACAGTGTGAAAAAATTACCCCTTGCGTCCATTTAAAAATGTTCCCTTCACACCTGAAACCTGACAATTCACTTTATCTGTGCCCCTTGTGATTTTACGTACCTCTGTAAAGCTATCCCTCGACCTCCTTCTCCCTAGGAATAATCCCAGCTTTTTTGGGAAAGCGCAGTCTCCCGACCATTTACTGTCAAGTCAATGCAAACAAAGCAATCCGTGGGGAAAAAAAGCTATTGTCAGTGTTTAATGTTGATAGCCCCACTTCTATTTCACTTCTTTTGTCTGCCAGCCACGTCGCTCAGATCCACGTCTAGGCTGAACATTTGTCCCAATCTGGGCAGAAATGCCCTGACCTTGCGCCCATCCCAGGATGAATGACTCTGAAATGACACTTATCTTGGAATCAGCGGGCACAAGGGGCAGGTTTCCGCATCATTGTCAGTCTACCGCTGCCTTTATGGGTTCAAATTTACTTTGAGCCCGTACTCCCAGCGGGAACTGGTTGGAATTAAAAGGAGAAACAAGAAAATGAAAGTGTTGGAATCTTGACCAAAGTCCTGGAGGAACTCAGGCAGCATCTGTTAAGAACGTGGATAGGCAACATTTCGGATTGAGACTCTTCTTCAGACTGATTGTAATAGGCGGGAGAAATGTGGAAACCAATTGGGATCAAAGCTTGGCAAGTGATATGTGTAGGAAGAAACTACAGATGCTGGTTTACACTGAAGAAAGACAGAAAATGCTGGATTAACTCAACGGGACACCTATGAGTCTAGACCCGAAACGTCTTCCATTCCTCCTATCCAGAGATGCTACCTGTCCCGTTAAGTTGCTCCAGCATTTGTGTCTATTTCCTGACAAGTGATAGGTGGATAGAGTTGAGAGGGGTATCACTTGCCTGGCTTTGTCCCACCAATACATGTCTTCTAGAGGTACTATCTGACTTGCTGAGTTACTCCAACACTTTGTGTCTATTTTTGTAAATCAGCATTTGTAGTTCCTTGTGGCAGCGGAGGAACTCAATGGGTCAGGCAGCATCTGCGGAGGGAATGGGCGGACGACGTTTCGGGTCGGTTTCCTTCTACAAACAGGAAATTTCCAGGACCGGCTCACGGTGAGTTGAATCGAGGCTGCCTGGGAGATGCAGGCACAAGTAGTCCAGATAGTCATGGTAGTCAATGGGTTTATATTGGATATCAGTCAGTTGTCTATCACCTGCGATGGAGATAGTGATGTCTAGAAATTGTAGGGAAATGTCGGAAATGGTCCAGGTGTATTTGAGTGCCGGATGGACGTTCGATTGTTCGACGTACCCTACAACCACTTTAGACTTTGCTGTTTGCTCACTGTAGCTTTTTTCCCCCACTGTACACTGTAATTACGTAGCTTAATATTACTATTAGTTTCTTGTTGTTGTATTTGTATTGTTCCCAATGACTTTGTCACGTCACGATCCTCTGCTGGTCGACGTGACTGGTCTATACCTCATCCGTCCTGCGACTTTTGCGTTGGTCTCCTTGCACTCCTCGTCACACGTCGGGATGGCCCACAGCCGGAGCATCGACTGCGCCCGCGGGCCCCTCCGTCCCGACCCACAGCCGGAGTGGCCCCGTCCCCACAGCGAGAGCCACACTCAACCATGCTTGCGCACCTTCCGGTAGAAGGTAATCATGCTCCATCCCTTTTCGACATCTGCCCTCACGGTCTGCTGGTTAGTTTACGAGACAGGCTGCTGCGTTTTGTCGACCTGCCCGTTTTCCTGCCTCTGGTTCTGGGGGGGGTCCTGGGTCCTGTGGCGGCACCCGAAGGTTGGGCCGCAGGCTACACGATCCCTCAGCAGTCGGGGGTACGGTCATGTGACAGGGAAATGACAGGGAGGAGCTGTCAGGGGGTATAGGGGTGTGTCCTTCTGGTATATTTAGGTGTTTTTTTTGGACAATAGGTGCAGGAGTAGGCCATTCGGCCCTTCGAGCCGGCACCGCCATTCAATGTGATCATGGCTGATCATCCGCAATCAGTACCCCGTCCCTGCCTTCTCCCCATATTCCCTGACTCCGCTATTTTTAAGAGCCCTATCTAGCTCTCTTTTGAAAGCATCCAGAGAACCTGCCTCCACCGCCCTCTGAGGCAGAGAATTCCACAGATTCACCACTCTCTGTGAGAAAAAGTCTTTCCTCGTCTCCGTTCTAAATGGCTTACTCCTTATTCTTAAACTGTTGCACCTGTTTCTGGACTCCCCCAACATCGGGAACATGTTTCCTGCCTCTAGCATGTCCAACCCCTTAACAATCTTATATGTTTCAATTAGATACCTTCTAAACTCCAGAGTGTACAAGCCCAGCTGCACCATTCTCTCTGCATATGACAGTCCTGCCATCCCGAGAATTAACCTTGTAAACCTACGCTGCACTCCCTCAATAGCAAGAATGTCCTTCCTCAAATTATGGGACCAAAACTGCACATAATACTCCAGGTGTGGTCTCACTAAAGCTCTGTACAACTGCAGAAGGACCTCTTTGCTCCTATATTCGATTCCTCTTGTTATAAAGGTCAACATGCCATTCGCTTTCTTCACTGCCTGCTGTACCTGCATGCTTACTTTCATAGCCTGATGTACAAGGACCCCCAGATCCCGTTGTACTTTCCCTTTTCCCAACTTGACACCATTTAGATAGTAATCTGCCTTCCTGTTTTTGTTACCAAAGTGGATAACCTCACATTTATCCTCATTAAACTTCATCTGCCATGCATCTGCCTACTCCCCCAACCTGTCCAAGTCACCCTGAATTCTCATGGCATCCTCCTCACAGTTCACACTGCCACCTAGCTTTGTGTCATCTGCAAATTTGCTAATGTTAGTTTGAATCCCTTCATCCAAATCATTGATGTATATTGTAAATAACTGCGGACCCAGCACCGAGCCTTGTCACTAGTCACTGCCTGCCATTCTGAAAGGGACCCGTTAATACCTACTCTTTGTGTCCTGTCTGCCAACCACTTCTCTACCACCAATACGATGTGCCCTAATTTTGCCCACTAATCCCCTATGTGGGACCTTATCAAATGCTTTGTGAAAGTACACGTACACTACATCCACTGACTCTCCCTTGTCCATTTTCCTAGTTGCATCTTCAAAAAATTCCAGAAGATTAGTCAAGCATGATTCCCCCTTCGTGCATCCTTACTGACTCGGACCGATCCTGTTCCTGCTATCCAAATGTTTGGCTATCTCATCTTTTATAATTGACTCCAGCATCTTCCCCACCACCGATGTCGGGCTAACTGGTCTATAATTCTCTGTTTTCGCTCTCCCGCCTTTCTTAAAAAGTGGGATAACATTAGCTACCCTCCAATCCACAGGAACTGATCCTGAGTCTATAGAACATTGGAAAATTATCACCAATGCATCCACGATTTCTAGAGCCACTTCCTTAAGTACCCTGGGATGCAGACCATCAGGCCCTGGGGATTTATCAGCCTTCAGTCCTATCAGTCTATCCAACACCATTTCCTGCCTAATGTGGATTTCCTTCAGTTCCTCCGTCACCCCAGATCCTCTGGCCACTACTATATCAGGGAGATTGTTTGTTTCCTTCTTAGTGAAGACAGATCCAAAGTATCTGTTCAACTCATCTGCCATTCTCTATAATAAATTCAGCTTTTTTGGTCTTCAAGGGTCCAACTTTGGTCTTAACTATTTTTTTCCTCTTCACATACATAAAGAAGCTTCTACTATCCTGCTTTATATTCTTGGCTAGCTTACCTTCGTACCTCATCTTTTCATCTCGTATTGTCTTTTTGGTTATCTTCTGTTGTTCTCTAAACATTACCCAATCCTCTTGCTTCCTGCTCATCTTTGCTACATTGTACTTCTTCACTTTAATTTTTATATTGTCCCTGACGTCCGTTGTCAGCCATGGTTGTCCCTTTCTCCCCTTGGAATCTTTCTTCCTCCTAGGAATAAACTGACCCTGCACCTTCTGTATTATTCCTAGAAACACCTGCCATTTTTGTTCCACTGTCATCCCTACTTGTGTATCTGTCCAGTCAACTTTGGCCAGCTCCTCCCTCATGGCCCCATAGTCCCCTTTATTCAACTGCAACACTGACACCTCCGATCTCCAATTGCAGATTAAACCTGACTACACTGTCTCCTAATGGCTCATTAACCTCAAAGTCCTTTATCAAATCCGGCTCATTACATAACACTAAATCCAGGATTGCCTTCTCCCTGGCACGCTTCAATACAAGCTGTTCTAAGAATCCATCACAAAGGCACTCTCCAAAGTTAATTTCTTGGGGTCCAGTACCAACCTGATTTTCCCAGTCTACCTGCATTTTGAAATCTCCCATAACAACCACAGCATTAGTTTTGGTGCATGCCAATTTTAACTACTGATTCAACTTGCGCCCTATGTCCAGGCTACTGTTTGGGGGCCTGTAGATAACTCCCATTAGGGTATTTTAACCCTTACAATTCCTTAGTTCTATCCATACTGACTCCACATCTCCTGTTTCAATGTCACCCCTTGCAAGGGACTGAATTTCATTCCTCACCAACAGGGCAACCCCACCTCCTCTGCCCACATGTCTGTATTTTCGACAGGAGGTATACCCTTGAATATTCAGTTCCCAGCCCTGGCCCTCTTGCAGCCATGTCTCAGCAATTCCCACAACATCAAACTTGCCAGTTTCTAACTGAGACCCAAGCTCGTCCACTTTATTCCTTATACTTCGTGCATTCATATACAACACTCCATATTCACTTCCCCCCCTTGCACGGCTCGCAATTGGCCCTGACCTTACTCTGTTGTCCATTCTCGAGCTTTCCTTCCCATTAATTTGAGAATCTTTTGTAATTTTTCTATAGTCACTTCCCCTTTGATTCCAACTTTATACTCCCAATTCATCAATCCCTCCCCCCACTATTTAGTTTAAACCCACACGTGTAGCCCGAGCAAACCTGCCTGCCAGAATGTTGGTCCCCCTATACATAACGAACCCCAAGTCAACCCCCTCTCTTTTCTCTCTCTCTTACTTCAAGCTGACCAGCTCTCTTCTCTCTAGGGGTGAGTGTCCTTCCACCTTAGCAGGGGCTCAGCTCAAGCCCACGAGGCAACAGCCTCACAGCAACAACAACTTGATGTTAGAGAACCGACGTGCATGTATAACAAAACCTTTTATGCCTGAATAAAGTTACCCATTTGTTCACCACGTTTGGTGCCTCTACATGGTACACGTTGTTTTCAGTGGACTGGTGGAATATTTCAGTCAATATTTGGAATACCAAGCAGATGGGCTGCTTTGGTTTGAAAGATGTGTAGGAAGGAACTGCAGATGCTTGTTTAAATCGAAGGCAGGCACGAAATGCTGGAATAACTCAGCGGGATTGGCAGAATCAACGGGGAGAAGGAATGAGTGACGTTTCAGGTCGCATCTGAAGAAAGGTCTTGACCTGAAATGTCACCCAATCCTCTCCAGAGATTCTGCCTGTCCTGCTGAGTTACTCCAGCTATGTGTCTCCCTTTGATTTGGAAGATGTTGAACTTTAGAAATTACTTGAGCTACATTCAAACACGAAGGGAGTATTCTACTACACCCTTGTGGTCAGTGGAAAGACTTAAGGGCTTCAGAAAGCAAGTCAGGCCATGTATAATAGTTTTGCAGTTGTTGAAAAGATAAGGTGTGTCGGCCTTTTCTGTGTTATATTAGGCTCCAAATTTGTTGCAGGTAATACCAAAGAGTTAAGATCTAAGGACTTGTGTGCTAGGATGTGTTATGTTCGTTCTGGCCACACACTGCTTGAGATATCTGTTTTTACAAGCATTGCCTCTGTGCCAACTGTCAGATTACAGACTGAAAACAATTCATTGAGAATTCCCTTGACATTCTAGTCTGTTGCTTTATGTTAGCAGTTGAATACATAATAAACTCATTCATCTGTCCACTGCTTCCATGAAGTACTATCCTATTTATTTTAAACAGGTTATTGCTTCCTCTCAAATAGCTTGAAACGGTAATCGTATTCATTAAGCATTTGTATAGCAATTGTGTCAATGTTACATTTTGGCCTCCAGTGCTCTATTGATATAGAAAAGAAAAGCAATGACAAAGAGAATCTTATAAAATAACTTGCTTTCTAGAGCATCGTAGAAACATAGAAACATAGAAAATAGGTGCAGGAGGAGGCCATTCGGCCCTTCGAGCCAGCACCGCCATTCATTGTGATCATGGCTGATCGTCCCCAATCAATAACCCATGCCTGCCTTGGCTATCTATATATATATATATATATATATATATATATATATATATATATATATATATATATATATATATATATATATATATATATATATATATATATATATACACAGGTGTGTGTATGTTTAGGAAAGAACTGCAGATGCTGGTGAAAATCGAAGATAGGCACAAAATGCTGGAGTAACTCAGTAGGACAGGTAGCATCTATGGAGAGAAGGAATGGGTGATGTTTCGGGTCGAGACCCTTCTTCAGAACTGACACGTCACCTATTTCTTCGCTTCAGAGATGTTGCCTGTCCTGCTGAGTTACTCCAATACTTTGTGTCTATCTTTGGTTTAAACCAGCATCACAATGCCATCTCACAGACGTCCAATCACAATGGATCTCATTTACAAATGACATCACCATGGGACGTTGCCAATGGTAACGAGGTTTCTGCCACTGTACTATTATCTGAAGGGTCTGCTCCACAAGTTCTGATTCCTCTCCACACCGTATTCAGGTTCACTTCAGATTTCATGCTATATTTCAAAAGCTATTCATGATTAAAGTTTAAAAAAAAACTGCCCTCCCACAGCCAACTCTTTTTCCAGGAGCCTCCGGTGATGATGTCACAATGGCACTCACACTGCACCAATCACAATGGGCTCTCAAGCTGCCGACTGCCATAATGACATCCCAATGGGAAGGTAACGAGGTTGCTGCCCCACAATCCTGTTGATTGGCCACATGGCAGGGAGTGGGGCGGGCCCAGGGTGGGGGGGGGGGGGGGGGGGGGGGGGGGGGGGGGGGGGGGGGGGGGGGGGGTGGAACTTTCATCGCCCCCCACAAACCACCCACCCACGTGCATTTTTGGTTTATTTACTTTAAAGTTACTTGTTTGCTGTTGCTTTCAACTTTGAGAGATCAGTAATTAGTTTATTTATATTGAATTTAATGTTGTTTTTTTTCACCCAGTACCTTTTACAGATAAATCACATCGACACCAATCCATCTGCTGCAAGCTGTGGGAGCTGTATTTATACCGCTGATTAAACATCGATAATATCAGGCTGTAATCATTATATTTTGCAGGAGAACACCAAGCCCTATTTAGAAAGATTATCAAATGAAATGTGTTCTCTTTAGTTGCAGTGAAATTGTAATTTGAATCAAAAGCACGATTGCATAGATGTGGTTTCATGTCACTGAAAAGGAAACATGTTCGTTCACAACAAGAGTCATTATTTACGTTAACGTACTGAACTTTGAGGAGCAGATGAGACTGGATACCAACAGGTGATAATGAAAGGGCAAATTTCTACACAATATGACAAAATTACTGAATTTAGTATTTGCTGAATTATTAGTGTGTTCAGTAGATTTTGCTTTCAGAAAGGAGACAAAAAGTAGATATTGATCTGTTGCTGACTAGATCAGGAATCTATTGTGTGGTTTCATAATCAGCATTGGCAGGGTATGCCTTATGGAAGTATCCTCTTCATGTCAGCATAACATTATTAAACGTAGACGTAATAGTAGGCTGTTGTACTATCATAGCTGCTTTTTATCTCAATGCTACTTTCCTGCATCTACCCCATATCTAAGATCCCATTCAACCTAAAAAAAAACTATTATGCACTTTTTTTTGAATATGTTTAGTGCCTGAGCCTTAACTGCTCTCTGCGGTAGAACATCCCAAAGATACTTTATCCACAGGGTGAAGGAATTTCTCTCCATATTTCTATGATGGCCCCCTTATTGCACAATGAGGGGACAATGCAACATGGGAAGTATTAATTCCTAGTTTACCCTTCAGAGATCATTGACTACATTTTATCTGCATCAGCTGAACAATACTATGGATGGAAATGATAATGAATGTTCCACAAATGTAAATAGAGACATTTCAATTTATCATATCCAAGTACAATATATTCTAATAATAGCAATAGAAAGCAATAGTTAAACTTACTGACTAAAAACAACTTTTGCTTTGCTCAAAGTTAATTTTAATAATGAAAAGTTTTCAACTTGTTTGTAAAATATATGGTATGCACTTAATGTCATAATTTATATCTAAATTTAATTTATGTTTTTATTAGTTAGAAGGTACCAATAATAACTTCCTTACACTTGATGTTTTTTAGAGTATTATTTTGTTTCAATGCTTAAGTAATCTTATATGCATTTTTAAATCCTTCTTAAATGTTACAGCTGAAAAAACTTGATGCTACATTCCAATCAGATCTGCAAAGGTAGACACAAAATGCTGGAGTAACTCAGCGGGAGAGGCAGCATCTCTGGGGAGAAGGAATGGGCGATGTTTCGGGTCGAGACCCTTCTTCAGACTGCAGCGTCACGACCCGAAACGTCGCCCATTGCTTCTCTCCAGAGATGCTGCCTCGCCCGCTGAGTTACTCCAGCATTTTGTTTCTATCTTCGATTTAAACCAGCATCTGCGGTTCTTTTTTATGCAGATCAGCAAAAGGAAGCACTTTGTGGTTGTAATCTACATTTTTAATGCTTGAGGCAAATACTACAAGATTTGCTTAAAAGAAGGTGAATCCATAAATGTATTAGATCTCTTTGCAGTAATTCTCATATAGGATGGATATCCAACTAGGGACTCAAAATTATTATAACAGATCTAAATAAAGTTAGTATGGCATAGGAAGGCTGTCTGTAATACAAAATATGAGAGAATATGGAGTGTTTATTTTGATTTTCTCTGACCCAAATAAGTCTTGAGGGGAGCTGGAAATTGAGAAAAATTCCCTTGATTTATCCCGAGGACTTTCTTTCCAGATGAAACATAGAAACATAGAAAATAGGTGCAGGAGGAGGCCATTCGGCCCTTCAAGCCAGTACCGCCATTCATTGTGATCATGGCTGATCGTCCCCTATCAATAACCCGTGCCTGCCTTCTCCCCATATTCCTTGATTCCACTAGCCCCGAGGGCTCTATATAACTCTCTCTTAAATCCATCCAGTGATTTGGCCTCCACTGCCCTCTGTGGCAGGTAATTTCATCAAATTCCACAAAAGGTGTGTTAATTGGTCAACATTTTTGGTTAACATTTTTACAAGAAATAGGACCTGGCCAGAATATTTAAAAGTAGGCAACAAGTGTTATCAGGGGCCCAATGATATTTCATGTCAATCAATATTGTCACTATTACTTCATCAACCAGCCTATATCCATGCACTGCATAGGTTCGTAAGTGGGCAAGTTATAATGCTTTTTGAAACATGTTGGCAGCTAAAGGAATCTGTAAACAGGGCTGACTGTATTTTTTGTTAGGTTCTGGGATGATTTTGGCTTGATGGCTTTTCATTACTTGTATTTCAATCTGTCCATTTGTGATCACCCAATGATCTGCTCCGCATTGTTTATCTTAGTGTTTGCCAAAGATCCTTCCTTCATCCATTTCTATTTTTCATCTATGTGGTGATCCACGGCAACATCATTCAATAGGGCAGATTTAGAGGAATATGGAACAAATGCAGGCAGGTGGTACATATTGTTCGGTGTGGGCAAATTGAGCCGAAGGGACTGTTTCCACATTATATGACTCTACACAGTAATACTTTCACACGTGCACTGGTGGAGCATGACCTAACTTTGCTACTGGCTTACTTAATTATGCCAAAGTCAGTAAAGTGGTAGATTATTTGCTCAACATCCAGGAGCAGATAGGAAAGACATTTCCACCCGCTAAATTTAGAGGCCATTGTCCTTGGTAAGTGCCTCCAATCCATTAGCTACTCACCTCTCCCTGGAATCTAAGGCAGAACTTGATTGGTTCTGGCCTTGACATGATATTTTAAACCAAGATAAACTCTTAATGTCATTCCCATGCCTTCATTAATGGAAATTTTACTCTTCTCTTTTACAACTCCATCTTCGCTCACTTTATTTACTGCTGAAACCTACCTATGTTAGCATAAGACTTGACATTCTCTTCAGGCCAGCATCTGCAAGCCTAATACCCATAATCTAACTTTCATTAAGAATTCTTCATCCAGTACCCTATGCTTCCAAATCTATTCAGATTCCGAGCTAAGCAACAACTCAATTTTAAGATGGTCTTTCTCATATTCATAGACTTGATCTTTCTTATCTCTTTAAATCTTTTCATCATTTTTAAATATTTGAGCTCTTCCAATTTTTGAAAGGTATTGACTCACAGCAGACCCTAAAAAATGTTCCCGCATCCGTGAAGGTGCTTTTAAAACTTATCTCTTTGACCAAGTTTTTAGTCATCTCCTTTAATATCTCATCATGTGCTTTAGTCAAATTTTCTTTATTGTACCCATGTGAGTTGTCTTCATTCAAGACACAATTAAGAGGTAGTCAATGTTGCCATTCATCTTGCGTTTGTACTGACATTAAATTGTGATTTGAGCAAACTGTTTGTTATGCAATGCGGGTCCCTCAGTACTCCACACAATGACGGATCTGATCATTTAGTTCAAAAACATGTAACCTTACGAAAACGGGAAAATTAAGCGATGATCACAGACAGTGAGTTATTGCAATCCAAGAACAACTTCTTCCTGATTGTGCATTCTCCCATTCTGTCTCATACGCCCAAGGGTAAAAGATATGAACATCCAATAATGTGGGTTTGGCTGGTTTGAAAGCATGCAGGATTGAGTGTGCAAATGGTACATTCACAATTTAGTGCTTGTGATGTTGAACTGAAAACCAGAGCATGGTAAATTAAAAACTAGAAATCAAATAAAAAGCTGTTCTCAGTACAAGTAATTATGAAGCTGTTGGGTTCTCATAAAAACATAACTGGTTCACAAGGGAAACCCGTTATCCTCAGCCAGAATAGTATGCAGTTCCAGTCCCACAATACTATCGTTGTTCAGTCATCATTTGAAGTGACCTGGCAGTCCTTCCAGTTGTATGAAATTGCCACAAGAATGCCACGATAATTGGAATGTATGAGTAATTGCATCGTTGAAGGATTTCCCCACCTCAGCTGCAACATTTTGAGATGTCTCCCCACCCTTTCAGCACATTTAATAACAAGAAATGTCATAAGCATAAATTTAATATCAAACCAACAGATTTTAAATGTCCAGTGCTTCTTAATAGTACATCAACCTGTCATGTGATAGCAGTGAATTTTATCGAAATTTATAGAGAACTATTCAATAATTTTGTCGACGGAGTGTATCTTTTATAGATGTTTACTTATTCGTATGCTGTTTAGTGAGATTATCAAAGCATCGTTATAATGAATAAAATATTGTGTTAATGAGCTGAATAAACAGTTGCATTTTATCAGTAAATCTATTGATAAATATCTGTCTTCACAGCAGCATACATTGGATTATAATAAATTAAATCTAAGCAAAGAAAACCAAATGCAAGGTCGTGCAAGGGATGAACATGAAGTGGACACAATTTGCTTGTCATTATTTCATTTGCTATAATATTTATAAACAGAGTGTTCAACCATTCAGCGGGGAAGTGTGATCCAAAGTAGCAACATCTGGAGAAGGGATCAGTGAGACAAAGTATACTGTGAACACCAGGATGAAATTAGATTTCTGAGTGGCAACTGAAAATGCATTCCCTCAAAAGCAATAATACTGAAATACTCTTCTCAACATTCAGACAAAAACAGAGCATACTCCATTCCTTTAATTGGGTGAAAGTTTGCTTAAAAGGCATTCCTGCTTTTGTATGATTCTCTTCAATTTTCCTGATCAAATCATTCACCGGAACTGTGTTAAGAAACTTTTTAATTCTATACCTGAAAGCTAAAATGGAGATTCACTGATAGGGATATTTTGAGCTGATTGAAATGCTCTTATGAAAGGGTTGCGTTGGAATTATTGGAACATAAGGAACATTATTATTTAATAGCTGGTACTATATAAATTCAACCGCGACTGTGAAAATACGGAATGGATTGTTTGACAGTCCGGTGGCAGTAATGCAAGGACGGCATTACTGAAAGCATAACATTAAAAAATATTTAGAGCAAATAATTGCCTTCAGTTTTCAATATTAATAATTGCAATGTATTATTATAACTGTCGCAGGTACATTGTTTTTCACAGCAAAGTCTCTGATATGTGGCTTATTTAATTTAAATTGTTCCTCCTAAAATCTGCCTTAGCAACAGCAAACCATGTAAAATCTGCAAGATCTGGTTGCATGAGTGAAACTCCGCTGAGTACATGGCCCTTGGGGCATCATTTAAATTTAGATCGTGACCCAGTGGGAAATGAGAGTTGAGCATTAATGCCATGACCACAGAACTAAAAGATCTCCACTGGAAACCCATAATATTAAACAGTAAGATCGCATAGAGTGCTTGTGTTTTCTCAGCGGATTTTCTAATTTACCTATTTTGTTCAATAATGCAAAGTTTTCTTCCATCACGATCATTATACTAGACCAACACTTTATTTTCACAGAATAAATTTTCAAGACTTGTAACCAAAAGATGAATTCTTCATTGATAGTAGGTATAACACATTCAGAGAATACATCTGTCCTACCAAATAATTAATGCATTACATTGATGCAATAGATTATTAATATAAGAAAATTGAGAACAATGGCAATGTAATTTGTTCCATGTGTTCTGTCTGACATCGAGTGAGATATATGCTATTGGACCCTGCATACATATTTGAATATATACATGAACACAAACCAGAGCTATCAGTCTGATGCAATTATTATGCATTAGATTATATCAACGGGTGTCATACATTGTAAAGCAATTTAAAGGGAATAGAAATATGGCTGTTTTCAATGGGGAAAAATCTAACTGTCTTAACTTCTAAAGCAAAATGTGTTAGTCCTATTGTGAATAATTGCCTTAATCAGAGCAGCATGCATGCATTCACGTAAAGCCACCAGAATGTATATCTAATTTGCATGACCAATTTAATCAAAAAGGGGAACAATGAGAAAATAAAGGACTGAGAGATTCTTCAATCCATTAGTAGAAATGCTATTTTTTATGCCCACTTAAAACTGCTTTCATGGTGGCCACTTGTTGAATGAGATGATGCTTTCAATCAGAGGCATATTTTGATTCAGATGAAGAAAGCATATTTTAACTCAGTTGTTTGAGTCTTTAAGAGGTTTAACCAAATCCTAGAAAACATGGAAAGACAGAGGCAGAAAACAATGAAGTGATGTGCATGTGAAGGAGGGGTGGCTCAAAAATAGGATAGCAAAATCGAACAATATTATTGAAGTGCATTCATTTCATCACTTTTGAAAGTCTATTTCTGGAAACAATCTTGGCATCCATATGTCAAAATTCCACCTCCATGTAAATCAATCAATGAAGAGGTTCTTATCCGAAATGTGATCAAACAGCAGGAGAATTAAAGAATGACTTACGTGATGTTGATGACCAATTTCCTGGCAGCTAATAAACAAGCTGCCAACTAACTCCAAATAATCGTGGATCTATTTGTCGGTTTAAAATTCCGCACGTTAATTGATCGATGAATAAATGGATTTTATCTTTACAAAATAGTGCAAAGCCTCACACTCCCTTTCAAGTTGTAATCACGTGCCTTGCATTGAATTAATGTAAATAGATATGGATTCATTTTGTGAGTCATTATCTCATGACACCAGAGGCCAATAAACAGAGGCATCAAGTGTATCCAATCTGCCAAGAGAATGAATACGTTGTTGCGTTTGTTTTGAGAAGGAACCAACGCAATACAGTTAGCAATCCGTCCTGATACCCGAAACGGCGCCCGCCCATATCCCTCCACAGATGCTGCCCGACCCGCTGTGTTCCTCCAGCACTGAGTTTTGCTCAAGATTCCAGCATCTGCAGTCTCTTGTGTATTTGTCAAAATACCTATATATTTTGTGCTCATATAATATCCGTAACACGATTCGGCTATTTAGGAACTTCACGGTGATCATTGCCTAATCAATATTAATTGCCATTTGTTGTAGAACACAATAAAATAAAAGTTGTTAGATGTTTTATAATGCTCCGAAATGTGTTGGATTCACCACTACATCTTTGAAAGAATATAAAAACTACACTTTGATCTCTGGACCATTTAGACCAATAAACGGACTTGAATCTCAACATAGAAACCAACTGTGATGTGGCATGGTAAATTGAAAACCAGAGAAGGGTATCTATCGCATGCAGAGTGACAACGGTGTGTTTTTTTACCATTCATTCCCGACGAGCAAGCGTAGAATGAATTACGCGAGCGGACACTTAAAGTATAACATTGGTTGCGTTAACTTAGTGGCAGATACTTTTAATGTTGGCACACAGGAGATCTATTTCTGTTGCCAATAATTATTTCGGTCAATAGGGGATGATTTAGTTATTTACATTGTTGTGGTTAAGCATTTTTTTTTAATTACCTTTAGCGCGCAGACTGGTCGCCGTTGTTTTTAGCAAAGGTACACAAAAATGCTGGAGAAACTCAGCGGGTGCAGCAGCATCTATGGAGCGAAGGAAATAGGCGACGTTTCGGGCCGAAACCCTTGCAACTCTGGTTATTGGATTAATGGGCTTACACAGTTCTCATTGGTAAAAATACATTATTACACCAAATTTGGTGTCAAAGTATTAGAAGAACTGGCGCATTTGTGATGTTATTTTATATTTAAATCTGATGGTGGGGGGGGGGGGTTAGTTGGGTTTAACCCAAGATAGAGCAACCAGTCACTATGCAATCACAATGGTCAATTTAGAAGTAAGAAGAAAACAATGTTTAAATTGGAGTTCGCATTCGTATAGGCAGACATTGTGAACCTCGGTTCCACGCGGAGAGAGATGTGTTTGCGTGTCAGAGCATTGATTGACAGATTAAAAAAAATAGCACATCAATAAATAATTGGGTCCTTTTATTATAACCATTCGTTTGTAAGTCTCGTTCTTATTAGTCTATAGGTTACTCTGTCTGCACCCAAAGGTCAAAGAACACCGACCACAACACATAGAAGGAACAAGAGCTGCATCCGTCCGTGCAAAGAATTCCAATAAAAGCACTTCTTCAAAACGAGCGCACCCACAGAAACGCTACATGAATTTCCCCAAATCTCAAAAAGAAAACACGCCACTGAATTCGGACTTGTTCTTTACTTAAGCCTATATACGAACACGAAATAAAGCATTACTAGAACATTTAAATCAAAACCCTAACTTCTGTTTAATTTTTGTTACGCTGTTTGGATCAGCAGTTTTGCCAGTGCGCTCTTGTTCACCAAAGGATCGTCTCGTCTGATCAATAATCCGTCCGGAGAAAAATCCAGCTTCTGTTTTCCAGCCAGAAATTGGCCTTGCCAATCATTTCACTTGATATCCTAAAGTGCAGTCCACCAGACCTACTCAGTACCACGTTGGTCAAGGCAATTGTCAGTATTCAAATAAATTATTCTAATCGGTAGGAAATCGCTCAGTCCCTTCCGCAGCAGTTAGATGATTTTGGTTTTACGAATCTTGTTGTTCCGTTGCAATATTGAGAATGTACATGGCGATTTGCCCTCCTGAGAGGGGGTTGACGAACGCCTCTGATCCTTTATAGAGGGAATACTAAAAAACCAGAAAACGTCGAGTACTTCCACCCGCCCATCAGGTTGCCTCTTTCAAGTTTTAGGTAGACTTTGTCCTCCCGTTCCATATTCAACAGCACTCCGTTGCTGGCAGCCTCTCGGGTCACATCCTGATCCCCGGCAAAAGCAGAAATCACAGCCCAGCCATTCTGCATCAGGCTTACCTGAAACCAGAGCAAAATTAAACCTTACCTTGCTTTAACGCTTCCACGTTTAGAGACCTTCTAACGCATTTTTGTCTACCATCACCCCTTCCCCAGCTGCATTAAACTGTGAAAAGCTAACTCCTTGAGAAACCTCTTCCTTTCTCCCTCTCTCGAGCCAATTCCATCTATCCACCTCTGAGAGTTAGCTAACACCTCCCCCCCCCCCCATCCCAACCATCCCGCTCACAAAGTAATTACAATTCAACGAAATGACTAGTGCGGCCAGCGGGTGCAGTGCTGACGACCGGCGGTCAGTGGTTGTGACTTGTGGCCAAGAGCCCTGATCTACCTGGATCGTTTGTCGGTTGTACACCTTCACCACGTGAAAGCTGAAACTGTAAATCCCTTTCCTCGGCGCCGCGAAAGTGCTGCTTCTCATATCGAAATGGCTACCAATGTTAACTAACACCTGCAAAGAAACACAGAGCACCGAGATTCACAGCCTCCGAAAACTTGGGGTGGTGCGGTGGGAGGCATTGTTGTTTGCAAAAGAAAAATGCCATCATGGAGTTTACTCCCCTCCCCTCACCCCGTATTCAATCTAATCCCTGGGACAATAAAATACATGGGGGGCTGATGGGGTAGCAACCACGATATTGTACGCGGGGGCCGTGACAAAGGGAGGTCGGGTACAACACAGGATACAAGGGCACGTTATCATGAAACGCGGACTACCTGCGGCTACAACAAGTCTGTCTTTAAGCTGCAATGGGGGGGAAGTTTACAAAATGCGACGGGTTGGAACTTGCGAGCAGTTTCTGTGCCCCTGCATCGGGAAGAGAAAGTTGGCGCCTCAGATCAGATTGCACGATTAGCTATCGTGTCTAGGGTGAAATCGTATCACTGTGCTCTCAAACATTCGACTTAAAATAACTTAAAATGAAAGCATGCTTTGTCGTGCCCCTGAAGCGCACGGCGATGGTTCTGCAGAATGCAACAGCCAGCCGCTAGTTTTTGCTGTCCTCTATCCATTAATATAAACGAGAGGTTGGATGCCGGGCGCCGTGAGGGTAGCCAGCGTTGTCCGAAGGGGTACGTAGAGTGGAGGGTGCACAAAGTGTGGTACCGTATTACAGTGGAGGGTGGGTGGGTGGATGGACCAACAGCTCAGAGTGAGTGGGGGGACGTGGCTGCAAGTCCCTCGGCGCTGGAAGCGGGCGGGCGGGCGGGCGTGGGTCACGGCTGATCAGGCAGACGGGATCGGGGCGACTTACATGATCGAAGTAGATGGTCATGGTTCTGTTGCTCATTTCGGAGGGTTCATGGTTTGTGCTGCGCACAGCAGAGAACGCCACTTTAGCACTGCCCGAGCGCACGGATATTCCCAGAGAAGAGGTGACAGCCCCGTCCGTGGAGGGGCTGGAGTCGCACACCACTAGGCATTTCCCTTCCAAGACGATGGGTTCCGTTTCGTTCTGTCCCAACACCAACCCCGTGCAAGCGAGCAACAAGCTCAGCGCTATCATGATACCAGATCCCGGGCGCTTTAGCTGTAGATCCATCCGATCCTCGATAATCCGACACAGGGCTTCCACTCCGTATTGTTTTCGCCTTTCCCGTGTCCACCCTTTCCCAATCTAGCCTCCTAGAGGATGGAGTCACGGGCTTCACTTGATTTGGATATCATCGCCTAGAACAAGACAAAATCAATACAAGACAAAAATGTCCAATGTAGACTGAATACATCTTATAGCGAGCTCAGATCCTAACAGAATAATATTGCCAAGCTGTCATCACAGGCGTTATTCTCCGCTTCTTCGTCCTGTATTAGTTTTTGCCCAGTCCCCTCCCCCGCCCTGAACGCTGCTGATGGAGGAATTCTACAATTGAATTTGACTCGCTGCACTCCATCTCCCCCGCGGTCTGCTCAACTTTCTCTTCCTCCAATTGCCCCAGAGTACAACATCAATGTGAGTCTCCCCGCGCCGCTCTGTACCCCCTCCCCTCTCCTCCGCCCACCTCCCCTGCGTCTGGTCGCTGGGCTGAAAGCGATAGCCCGTTATTTTTAAATAAGAAAAAAAAAGTTGTTAGTATAAATATTATTTTCCACACAAAGCATCAGTCCACATTGATTTCCGAGAGAAAAAAGAAACGGGACGCATTTAAATGTATCAGCGATGAAGGCTGTTCTTACCGTATTAAATGCGTGGAGATCTCCAAGTTAGATACAATATTTACCGATGTTCTCAGTTCACTGTCCCCTTGCACTAAGCCCGCTAATTTGATATGGTCTAACATTACGCTTGCAGTGAGATGCCCACGCCGGTGATGGTGTTACCTGGCAGATCCATGGTGGCATGACAGTGTGATCACACTATCCCTCTCTCAATCTGTGGTGTAAGGGTAATGAGCTGGAGATCTGTTGGCAGAAAGGAAGCAGAAAGTCGCCTCTCCCTCCCCCGCCAGCAGCTCATTCTCAAACACACACACACACACACGTAAGCTCTCATACTCACTGACCGGGATTCAGGTAGCAGGCACCGAATCAAAGCAAGCGGGCAGCACACGGCAGCTTTTTAAAGAGCCCCCTTCACGGCTCATAGTCGATTTGTAGTCGTGCAGTCCCACAGCCCTTCCAGATATTTTCGCTGGAGTTGCACCTTTCCCCCACTTTACTGTGTCGGATTTCCAGATGTATCAATCAAGGTTTACAACACCCCCTTTCAAAATCATCGGGGGCTGTTGATGCACTGAAAGCAATTGGACTTTCTTATGTGTATGTCTGCAAGCACGCACACACACACACATACATACATGCAAGGAGATCCATATTACATATAAATATGTCATACATCCACATATAATGATGCATATATATCTCCACATTGTGTATCTATATAGAGAGACTTATTTGGATGAATGCATCTGCATATATATATAAAATGATCAAAAACATTGACATATGGACATATATGCTATGTGTATGGTTCCTATCAAAGATTAATAGTTTAAAAAAACAATGCAATGTATTTGTTTAATTGCAGACATGCTCACAAATTTTTGTGGTGCTGTAACTTAATATTTCTAATCAGATGGATGATATATTTTTTTAAATGAAGGGGTCTTATCTTTGGAAACATCAAAGGGTTTCCAAGTGCATGAGCTGAAATCACCAAGGTTGTAATTGCTTAGATTCTTTTTATTGCCGACTCCGCCGTGCCAGCATACATCAGCGCCATCACGTGGCTATATTGAGAACATCTACATTAAACCTGCTATCTCTCTAAATCTCGTCTGTAGGTAAACCTATTTCGAACGGTGAATGGTGATGCCAGAAAGATGGCGCACCTGATTAAAATGATTTGGAAAATTCACTTCAATGTCAAGGAGCTTGAAGGGTTGTTTTTCGAACGTTTTACCTGTAAAATGGCCCGTTCATTCATAAAGTGTAGGGCAGAAGATTTTCTCACTGCAGTGTGTGCTCATGTATGCTGCCTACCTAAAACAAGAGCTGACATAGGCCAGACACGCTAGTTAAATGGGACGTGCTGTACTATACCAGCTGTCCAAGAGAGCCGGAATTTGAAGTCATCAAATCTCTATAATTTACAAGAGTCAAGAGTCAAGAATGTTTAATTGTCATGTGTAAACGACAATGGAACAATTACATTCTTATTTATGCCCCTATCCCACTTAGGAAACCTGAACGGAAACCTCTGGAGATGTTGCGCCCCACCCAAGGTTTCCGTGCGGTTCCCGGAGGTTCCCAGAGGTTTTTGTCAGTCTCCCTGCCTGCTTCCACTACCTGCAACCTCCGGCAACCACCTGCAACCTCCGGGAACCGCACGGAAACCTTGGGTGGGGTGCAAAGTCCTCAGAGGTTTACGTTCAGGTTTCCTAAGTGGGACAGGGGCATTACTTGCAGCAGCTTAACGGGTCCCTATATATAATTCCCACAGATAATATGTGATGATCTTATAAAAGTCAATAAATATACTGATATGGACATACCAAATCTCCTCAATCTTCAAAGGAAGTTGAGGTGATGAAGAGATTTTTTGTTGTGATTGCATCAATGTGCTGTGCTCAGGACAGATCTTCAGAGACAAAGCTTTTCACTGTACGTCAATACACTGGCGATAAACTAAACTGAGATAGGCATGCCCAGGAACTCAAAGCCATTCACTCTCTCCACTGGCATCCTGTTTTTGAAGACAGGTTTGCTATTCCTTGGCTGTCTGTAGAAGTGGCCATAAAGTCGGCTGTATATATATTCAGGCAACTATATTTTCTAATCCAAATCTGTTGGCACATAAAATGGAAGAAAAGCAAAATATGTATTTTAGAAAATGTGGTGAAGGGAACGCTAAGGTCTGTTTAATGCCCATATTGTAATTTATATACAAAATTAAAAAATATTGATAAAAACATATTTAAAACAAGTGTGCATATGGGTGTGAGACTACACTGTTGAAAACACTGTTTCTACATAATGCTATGATATTATTTAGAGACACAGGCACAACAGTCTAGGGGCATTGTATACTGTTGTGGAGAATGCTGCTTGAAACCGATTGTAAATTGCCCGTGGATTCATCTGTCAACTATTCACATTTGTAGGGGTTTAGCGTTTTCCCTTTACTCCACTTCGAGCCCAACTGCCCGAGTTATTCTCTCCCTTGTCGGAGGGTCAAACGGCCACCACTCCACTCGAGCGGTTTCCAAGAGAGAGAATACAACAAAAGGGATTCCCCTAGGTTCTAGACCTCGGAATTATGGTGGGATATGATAAAAGGTTGAATTGACCAGAGTGTGCTGATGAGAGAAAACAGAAACTAAGATGGACTCAAAGCAAGTCTAAAATTTACAGGCTTTATTAAACAATGAGAAATCGAATCTCGCCAACACTACATAATACGTGGCTAAACTTATGCTTTAAACTAAGACTATGGACGGAAAACTATCGGGCATATTGTAAAACTTACTTTACACAATTTTACCCCCCTTTCCACTTTATCTTCTCAACCTCTATCCTATTTCAGTAATTTCACCAGGTCACCGGGATACTCACAGCTAGGTTGATACAGGCTCACGAGCTGTCCAGCAGAGCAGAAAGAGAAAGAGTTCTGGCTTGACTCCTGTTTTTACACCTGAGTTTCCTTTGAAACCCCCAGGTGGTCCTCTGGATAAAAGGGTTCTTTTGATGATTCCCAGTTTCGATCTGGCATGAACAATAGGCTTCCGATGATAAGGGGTTTGCTGATGTCATGATCCCTCAGCCTGATCGTTATCCCATCGCCTGGATGGGCTCCTATTGTCTCAATGGTTGGTTCATCCAAGATGGTGATTGTGCTTGTGCTGGCCTGTTTACCACCGTCTGCTGAGGCTTGGTTCCTTCCTTTGTGTATCCAAGAAAATCTCGTTATCTCCGTCTCAGCCTTTCCTGTCCACTTCATTTGCACAGTTGTGTGATACCCAAATCCACAGGCCAGACAGGTTTGAAACTTGAAACTGATTCTTTCTGTGGATTGGTGTTTTTTCTGTTGCAGCCAGCAAATCTGTCCTTTTAAAATATCCATGTCCTTATCCGAGTTCTTCCATAATTTTGGAGGATTTGCCCCAATAACTTACACATTCCAATCAATGCCACTCCTCGAGTTTCTTTTCCTTACCCCATCCCTTCAGCTCTTATTTCGACCATTCATCCAATCCTCGGCATTCAATCTTCTATCCTATTTTCCCTATGATTTCTACCTGATCTCCACTTCCAACTCCAAGTAAACCACAAGTTAATATTAAAATGGCTTGCACACAGACACATATGTGACCTCAATATTTGGTGTTCTCGACTATCTTTGATGTTGGTGTTAGATGGAAGAAATAAGATGTTGTTTAGAAGTGCATAGATCGGATCAACCAGAAACATTTGCATCTTTGTATTGAATATTACTAGTGTTGGAATCTTGAATGGAAGTGTTGAATAGCATCCTTGCTTTCAGCAGCAACTCTTGATGCCAGTTCAACAGGAGATCTGCTCATCTTCCAAGAATGAGATTTGTGATCCAGAAACATCCAGGGGTTATGGTTTACTGTGTGCACCTTGGCTCATCTCTGAGGGGAAAATTAGTAAATAGAATGTCAATTGTTCACTAATCTCCTTAGGGGATCCAATGTCTTTATCACTTTATCTTATGTAAGTGCAATTCCATTTACAAATAAGTTCATAAGTTCATAAGTCCAAGGTGCAGAATTGGACCATTCGCCCCATCAAGGCCACTCCGCCGTTCAATCTATCTTTCACTCTCAACCCCATTCTCCTGCCTTCTCCCCATAACACCAGTTCATAACTGCCAATCAGATGAACTAACAAGCCATATTGCAATGGTTTGAGAAAACTCACAATCATCTTCGTATGATAACCAGAATAGGATTTATAATTGCCAGTTGTGCTTTGAAACTTAATTTTTGAACTTTAGTTTTCTCTAACTTACTTGCAGTTTGTGTGGACAAGGACTATGAAATGCAATGTGACTTTTGCTCTAAAATTCTGGATACTTATTTATTAATATATCACATCATGATCTGATCTCGAAGTCCAATGATTTATGAGAAAATTAGTTCTTGATCTCCCGACCTACCTCATTGCAGCACTGGAATATTTTTTATCTGTACTTGTTCTGCAGCTAGAATATTTTTCACTACATTTTGTCTTTCTTCTTCACTACAAGATACAAGATACAAGCTACATTTATTTGTCATATGTACCAGATGGCACAGTGAAATGTGATCACCATACAGCCATACAATAAAATAAAGAACACACCACACCACACGATAGAGTTCAACATAAAATATCCCCACACAGCAGAATCAAAACTTTCCCACTGTGAGGGAAGGCACCAAAGTCAGTCTCTTCCTCGATGTTCACCCATGTTCGGGGCCTCCGGAGCCCTCCGCAGTCGCCGCTATGGGCATCCCGCCGCTCAGGCCTGCTCGCTGGGATGTTGGAACTCCTATGTCGGGACTGGAGGTCAACCTCAGTGGCTTGGGCCTCCAAAACGGCCACTTCCCACCGGACTCTACAGCTCCCGACGCCCCAGGCCTCGCCGGGCGGAGATTCACCACTGGCGGTCCTCGACAAAGGGCCCCAGGGACTCCGCAATGTCGGTCAGTGCAGCCCGCATTGGGAGCTCCGCAAACCACAGCCCCGCGATGTCGATGCTGCAAGCCCCATGCTCCGGAGCTCCAAAGAGCGATCCAGGTAGGTATCGCCCACTCCGCGGTGAATCTAGCGCCGCGCCGCCGCTGCCGAAGCTCTGGTCCGGTCTCGGTGGAAAGTGTCAAGAACTTCAATTTCCTAGGCGTGCATATTTCCGAAGATCTTTCCTGGTCCCAGCACACTGATGCACTTATAAAGAAGGCACATCAGCGCCACTACTTCCTGAGAAGATTACGGAGAGTCGGAATGTCAAAGAGGACTCTCTCAAACTTCTACAGGTGCACAGTAGAGAGCATTTAGACTGGCTGCACCATGGCTTGGTACGGCAACTTGGATGTCCAGGACAGGAAAAGAATGCAGAAATTTGTGACCACTGCACAGTCCATCATCGGCTCTGACCTCCCCACCATCGAAGGGATCAATCGCAGTTGCTGCCTCAAAAGGCAGTCAGCATCATTAAAGAGCCACACCATCCTGGCCACACACTCATCTCTACATTGTCATCGGGAAGACGGTACAGGAGCTAGAAATCTGGATCATCCAAGTTCAAGACCAGCTTCTTCCCCACAGCCATTAGGCTGATAAATACGACATCAAACAAACTCTGAACAAAAATTGTCTATTGCATTGTATCTGTTTATTTATTGTGTACATATATGGTCTATGGTATACAGACACACTTTCATCTCCTGTTCTGTATTACATTTACATATTCTGTTGTACTGCAGCGAGCAAGAATTTGGGCTATCTGGGACACATGACAATAAAACTCTCTTGAGTCTTGACTTCTTGACATCAAAATTAGCAACCCATGGATTGAATATCTCCAAAAGTTTACAGACAGGCACAGATGGCAGCGGCTCGACTACAGTCGTCTGTCTTTTTTTATTTTTGTCTTGTTAAATGTATGTCTTTGAGTCAGTTTTTATTATTATTTTTTAGCTGTGTATATGTGGGGGGTGGTGGGTGTGGGGGAAACCGTTTGAATCTCTTCCCTGTGCAGGGACCCAACTATTCCGTCGGGTCTCGGATGTCGTTGGGCCTAACATCGTGGAGCCGGCGGCGACCTCCGGCCGGGACTAACCTGGGGGCTCCAGTTACAGAGCCTGTGGAACTGACATCGCGGAGCTGGCCAACTTCGGAGCGGGAAGAGCTGTGGTGGCGTGCGGCTGCCACCCGACTTTTGCAGTTCGGAGGCACCGGCCGCAGACCCGGTGGACGGGAACATCGGGAGCTCGCGGGTCCCTGGTGGGAGACCGCTTTTCCGAGCTCCGCAACGGCGACTTCTCCCGCTGGAATCGCGGGTTTAAGGACATGGAGCCAGGGCCTAACATCGCCCGGCGCGGCTTAAACGGCCTCAGGACTTTCCATCGCCCACCGGGGGCTTTAACATGAGAGCCCCAGTTCACCTCGACACTGCAGTTGGACTGCTGGACCACGGGAGAAGGAACAAAGGGAAGAGATAAAGACTTTGCCTTCCATCACAGTGAGGAGATGTTGGAGACTCACTGTGATGGATGTTTATGGAAACTATGTTAAGTGTGGGTCTTGGATTGTTTTGTAATGTAAAAAAACTGTAGAAATGGAATTTCGTTCAAACCCAGGTTTGAATGACAATAAATAGCATTCTATTCTATTCTATTCGAATAAAACACACTCCTTATTCTGATTATTGGCAAGAGGAATGCATGGCCAATGATCATCTGTGCTTTGGACAATAGAAAATAGGCAGAAAACCTGTGGTGTATTTTGCTTGTACCAATCATAATGACCAATGCATAAAGATTTCTTCCCTCTCTCCTCCCTACTTCCTTTCAATCTGTGTAATTTTTCAGGAAGTTAAAAGAATAGGATAATTAAGGGAAACGTGCAAAGGAAAATTCCATGTTTCATGAAATCAATATCAGTGCAGGAATCCTATGTTATTTATTAATGTAGTTTATGAAGCGACGTTTTCAGAAAAATATGCAGTGAAGATGACAATTGACAGAATATTTAATTATGCATTCAAATTGATAATTGACAGATTATTTAAGAAAACGCAGAGATTAGGGTTGATGCCGTGACTGTAAAAGGAAATTAAAATGTTCCTATTCAATTTCTGATGAGAGGTCATCTCAACAATTTTGAGAATGGCACCAGTGAACTTTTCAAATGTTATTTTCCAAATGTTTCATAATGCTAAAGAATTGACTGCTTTGTTGGTTCTTTACTGAACTTTGATTTTATAAAAACTTTGTACGTGAATAGAAAGTTGTCTCATCAATTTGTGACGGCAGAATATTTTAGGTCTATCGGTTTTTGTACTGTCCATTGAAGATTCTGGTATCAGGCATATTGTACAATGGAATTGTTATCTGTTTTGAGCATTTGGGAGATGCAGTAACAATGTGCTGCTGTCATCAAAATCACATGGCACCAAATAGATCCAGGAACATTTGTGCAAAAGACTGTAATAAGCAATAATATAATTATTACCATGTAATAATGCAGTTTGCTTTTTTTTTAATCATTGCTATCCATTTCATATTCAGTTTTTGCTAACTTTTCAGTTAAGCCTGAATTATGAAGAAGGGTCTCGACCCAAAACGTCATGCATTCCTTCTCTCCAGAGATGCTGCCTATCCCGCTGACTTACTCCAGTATTCTGTGTCTGTCTGCAGTTCCTTCCTACACATGATACTTAAGCCCGTCTTTATTTATGGCATTGCTTATGCAAACTTTGGTTAGGGCACAAAAGGACACCAAGTTCTGACAGCACCTCTGGAGAACATGAATAGGTGATGTTGAGGGTCAAGATCCTAATTCAGACTGATTATGGGGGAGGGGGGAGAGCTGAGAGAGAGCAGAGGTAGGACAAGGCATGGCAGCTATTGGGAGGATGCAGGCAACAGTGGGAAGGGGGGGGGGGAGTGGTGTTGAGGTGGGTGGGTGGGCGATAGGTGGCTGAAACAAAGGCCGGAGATTAACAGAGTAGGCGTGTGACAGAAACATTGGAGAGTTGCAAATTGTGGTCAGAGGAAGGAAGGTCGGAGGAGGGAGTGGGGAGAGGAGAAATAGGTGTGAGTTTATTTGTGGAATGAGGATGGAAGGGGGAAAGGGGTGTGGAGGAAAAAGAGGAGAGAAAGCAGGAATTGTTAGAATTCACCTAAAATTGGAGAATTCAATGCTTATAAGAACTTATGTGATTAGAACGTATTTGTGGGCAGCACAGTGGTGTAGCGGTAGAGTTGCTACCTTACAGCGCCAAAGACCCAGTGACTCATCCCGAGTATGACTGCTGTCTGTATGCAGTTTGTACATTCTCCCTGTAACCATGTGGGTTTTCTCCAGGTGCTCCAGTTTCCACCCACATTCCAAAGACATTGAAGTTTGCAGGTTAATTATCTTCTGTAAATTAGTCCTACTGTGTTGGATAGCATTAGTGTACGGGTGATTGTTGGTCAACGCAGACTCGGTGGGCTGAAGGGCCTGTTTCCATGCTGTATAACTAAACAAAACGAAACTAAACTAAATTAAACTAAACTAAACTAAACTAAACTAAACTAAACTAAACTAAACTAAACTAAATAAAGTTAGACAAACTTGGATTGTTTACTCTGCAGCGTCGGAAATTATGAGAGGATATATAGAGGGTACATAGTCAATATATTTTTTTGAGGTTGGAAATATTTTTTAAAAACTCGTGGGCAGAGTTTTATGATGAGTAGGGGAGAGTTTAAAGGAAATGTGCCAGGCCGATTTTTTTACACAGAGTGTGGTGGGTCTTTGGAACATGCTGTCAGAGGTGGTGATGCATCATGTGCAGGCAGATTATTTTAATATGAAATCTTGTTCAACATAGACATCATTGGCCAAATACCTATTCCTGTGCAGCACTTCCAGGGAGATGCTAAATGCATTTCGTTGTCTCTGTACTGTACACTGACAATGACAATTAAAATTGAATCTGAATCTTTGAATCTGAATCTGAATCACTGTTCTGTGGTCTACAGTGCATTCAGAAATTATTCAGACCCCTTCACTTATTCCACATTTTGTCACGTTACAGCCTTATTTTAAAATTGATTAATTTAAAAAAAATTATCAATGCACACACAATACCCCAGAATGAAGAAGGGAAATCAGGTGTTTAGAAATATTTGCAAAGTAATTAAAAATAAATAACTGAAATATCACATTTACATAAGTATTCATACCCTTTAATATGACACTCAAAGTTGAGTTTAGGTTCATCCTGTTTCCATTGATTATCCTTGAGATGTTTCTACAACTTGATTGGTCCATCAGTGGTAAATTCAATTGATATGATTTGGAAAGGCACACACCTTTCTCTATATAAGGTCCCACAGTTGAGGTGCAAGTCAGAGCAAAAACCAAGCCATGAAGATGAAGGAATTGGCCGTAGACCTCCGAGACGGATTGTGTCGAGACACGGATCTGGGGAAGGGTATAAAGCATTTTTTGCAGCATTGCAGTTCCCAAAGAGCACAGTGGCTTCCGTCATTCTTAAAAGGAAGAACTTTGAAACCACCCATCTGGCAAAACTGAGCTTTCAGAGGAGAAGGACTTTGGTCAGGAAGGTGACCAAGAACCCATTGGTCACTCTAACAGAGCTCCAGAGTTCCTCTGTGGAGATGGGAGAACCTTCCAGAAGGACAACTATATCTGCAGCACTCCACCAATCTGGCCTTTATGGTAGCCACTACTCAGTAAAAGGCACATGACTGCCCTCTTGGAGTTTGCCCAAAGGCAAGAGAAAAAATATTCTTTCTGATGAAACCCAGATTGAAATCTTTGGCCTGAATGCCATGTGTCATGTCTGGAGGAAACCAGGCACCGCTCATCACCTGGCCAATGCCATACCTACGGTGAAGCATGGTGGTGGCAGCATCATGCTGCGGGGATGTTTTTCAGCGGCAGGAATGGGGAGCCTAGTCAGGATTTTGAGGGAAAGATGAATAGAGCAAAGTCCAGAGAGATTCTTGATGGAAACCTGCTCCAGAGCATTCTGGACCTCAGGCAGGGACGGAGGTTCGCCTTTCAACAGGACAATGATCCTAAACACATAGCCAAGACAATGCAGCTGTGGCTTCATGACAAGTCTGTGAATGTCCTTGAGAGCCCGGACTTGAACATGATCGAACCTCTCTGGAGAAACCTGAAAATAACTGTGCATCGACGCTCCCCATCCAACCTGACAGAGCTTGTGCAGAGAAAAATGGGAGAAATTACCCAAATACAGGTGTGCCAAGCTTGTAGGCTGTAATCGCTGCCAAAGGTGCCTCAACAAAGTACTAAGTAAAGGGTCTGAATACTTATGTAAATGTGATATTTCAGTTATTTCTTTTTAATTACTTTGCAAAAATTTCTAAACACATATTTTTGCTTTTATATTATGGGGTATTGTGTGTAGATTGATGATAAAAAAAATGAATTTAATCCATTTTAGAATAAGGCTGTAATGTAAGGAAAATGTGGAAAAAGTGCAGGGGTCTGAATACTTTCTGAATGCACTGTATGTTCTAACTCACACCAAACTTGTATCCTTCAGCATTATTTTAATATTTTTGCAACCCTAGAGAAACCTGTGCTCCAATGATACCTATTACTCTACTTCACCAATTCCCACAACCTTTGTTACTCAGCAATAAACAATACATTAAATATAAACATAATGTAAAAGGAAGGTTAGAGGCCTGAAAATGAACAGTAGAATTGTATCTGCATTCCCTCGCTGAAATATACCTGGGCTTCAAACAAGCACCATGACTAATGTTGCTCTAAAATTAATATTTTAATATTAGTGTAGGCTTGGAGAAAACATTTAACATTTTTCAGCTGAAAGGAATTATAGCGAACTATATGTGGAATCTACCTATCTTAATATTACTGCAGGTTTGAAATGCTTTGTTGCAGAGTGTGAACTGGTTGGTCAGCAGCAATTTGTTGTTGGGCTGTTAGAGTTATCTTTCTGCTTTATTGCACTGCAATGAGTGGGGCTGATTCTCACTTGCGCATATTCATTGTTTAAGGTCAGCATTGAAAGAGCTGTGGAATGGATCTCAGCATGCCGCATTCTCCTCCACTGTGCAACATTAGTAATGTTTTTTTCCGTGGGTCTTAATGACCCTTAAGTGATTTTAATATGGATAATTTCATTAAATGATGTTTTATCAGTAAAATGTGGAGGAAAATTAACAACACAACAATGCATCATTAATGCACTTTTTCACACTTCTGAACCAATTACATTTCTCATTATCTGACATGAATCAAGACAATTTCTGTAATCTGCTTGCAGCATGTGTAATGTTTAGCAGAAGGATATTGAAAGAAAACAGAGTAAAAACCTCTCAATGTCCCGCGGATAGTAAGAATTATTGGAGAAATGCTGCACTAACTGGGTAGTTAAATTCTGATCAGAAAGTAATCACATGCTCTGGAATTAAAACATGTAATTTACTGTTCCGAATAATTTGCATTGTTTATTCTCCTGGCACGGCACTTCAGCAATCAAGAGTGCACACATCAGGAACTTTGAAAACCCAACCGACAATTAAATACATTAAAGACCATTAACAGCATTGATGTTTGAAGAAGGGTCGTGACACGAAACGTTCCCTATTCATTCGCTCCATAGATGCTGCCTCACCCGCTGAGTTTCTCCAGCATTTTTGTCTACCTTTGAATTTTTCAGCCTCTGCAGTTCTTTCTTAAACATTAACAGCATTGATGCTCTGAGGAATCTTAGAGTCCAAGTTCATCTATTTATCTATACTATTACTAAAACTCTCATCTTGACCACTGTTTGTGTTTTATTTTAGTTTGCGCAAAAATGCTAACGTATATTGCTAGGATTTTTTCGCGACCTTACTCACCGTTCTCCTCTGCCCCATGCACACCATGTTTTGTTCCGATCGGTGAAATAATAGAAATGTTATGAAGGTTTAAAAAATCGTGAGATCAGCAGATTGGTCTTCTCGCCTGTCAGTCAGCATGAAGGTAATGCTCCTTCCGGTACCCACGGAGAATAAATCCCCAGAGGCGGGGCTGAGACCGTGAGCAGCGTGCTGGCTGAGCTGTTAAGTTGAACCGGAAGCCTCTGAGTAAAGTCGGAGTGGAACCGGGAGCTACTGCTTGAGGCCGAAAGCTGAAGGTGCGGGGTGAGCAGAGTGCAAACTGCGTCTGCTGTGACCACCCCCTCTCCCCACACCCCCTTTCCCCCTTTCCCCACACCTCCCCATTCCCCCCACACCCTCCATCCCACACGCCCCCACCCTCCCCACAACCCCCCTTCCCCACACACCCCACTTCCCCTTCCCCCTTCCCCATATACCCCTTCCCACATGCCTCCCTTCCCCACACTCTCCCTCCCTCATCTCACCTCCCCCCCCCTCACCCCCCACACCTCCCCCACACCTCCCTCACACCTCCCCCACACATGCACACCCCACACCCCCCCCCCCCCCCCCCCCCCCCCACACCCGCCACTGCCTACACCGACCCCCCCCCCCACACCATGCTCTTCCCTCTCCACCTCCACCTCCAGCCCCCTGCTCACACACACCCCCACATCCCTCTTCCCCTCCCACATGCGAAGAGGAAGGGGGGTGTGTGTGCTGGCAGATGAGGGGAAATGAGCTGCGCCTGCGCAATTAGGGCCTATGGGTGTGTTGTGGAATATTGCTTTGGGGAACGGGTTGCGTTGGGGGGACTAGGCCTCCCATGTGACTGGGACCTAACGGGTTCCACTTAGTCTAGTACATATTACTTAAACTCTCATCTTGACCACTTCCTGTCCGTGTTGTAATTAAATTTGCGCATAAACGATCCCCCACAGCGGTACGATTTTTCACCAACTTGCTCACCATTCTCCTCTGCTGCAAGTCCAATGAGTTTTGTTCCGATTGGTGAAATAGTACAAATGCTATGAAGATTTTGAAGGTTCCCCCCCCCCCCCACACCCCCCCCCCCACAACCCCCACACCACCCCCCCCCCACACGCCCTCCCCCCCACACCCCCCACACACCCCCCACACCCTCCCCCCCACCCCCCACTTAGTCTGGTAGCTTACTAAATGTGGCAGCATATGCAGATAATGTGGATAAAAAGGCATATGGTTTTCTTGCTCTCATTTTAAGGGCATTAAATATACTGTAAGTCAGGAAGTCATGATGCAGGTCTATAGGACTTTGATTAGGCCTTATTTGGAGTGTTGCATGCAGTACTGGTTGCTCCTTTGTAGGAAAGATGTGGAGGCTTTGATGGGAGTACAAAGGAGATTTACCAGAACGTTGCCTGGATTAGAGGGCTCAAACCCAGGAGAGTTTGGATGGACTTTGGTTGCTTTCTCTTGAACATCAGACGTTGAGGAGAGAGTTGTTAGAAGTATATAACATTATAGATAGGGTAGACAGTCCAAACTTTTTTTTCAAAGGGTGGAAAGTGGTTGAAAACACCAGAGGGCATAGCTGTAAAGTGAGGGCAAAAGTTGAATGGAGATGTGGCAGGTAAATTACTTACACTGAGAATAGTGAAGGCCTGGAAAGCATTGCCAGGGATGATGGTAGAGGCAGATATATGACCGTGGCGTTTGAGAGGCTTTTAGATGGGCACATTAATGTGCAGGGAATAGAGGGATATGGATCATGCACTGGCAAATTCGATCAACTTAACTAGGCATCATGTGCAGCACAAACATTGCGAGCTAAAGGGCCTGTTCGTGAACTGTACTATTCGATATATTAAATCACCCTATTATTTTTAAATATCTTACATATTATTCTAAATTGCTTCACATATTCCACTATTTCCAGCTTTTATTCAATTGAATCATAGAATTTAAATTAGCAATATTTTATTTGACTTCATCTTCTGCTTAGGCAGTTCTCGTGGATTGAGAATGACTTGTTTCCATTCCGGTTTTCTGAGTTCTGAGATGGCTAATGAGGCCAGTGTGGAAACTGTAGACTCTTCAATACTGGTGGAAGCTGGGTGGGTAGTCAGTAAGGTGATCCACTCCTTCCACTACTTTACACAGGGCCCTATGTCAGACAGATCAAGGCCAGGAGCTGAACACCAGCCCACTTTGAATGGACTTGGGCTGGAGGTTTCCAAGAGCCAGTGGGGTCATTACACTTTGTCAATGGAGCTTTGAGCACATCCTTGAATCTTATTTTTGAGATTTTTTTTTTTTTTAATTCAATTTCAATTTCATTTTTAATATGTTTTATTTTGTATTTATTTTTTGTGATTTTTTTTATGATACTGCCTGTAAGGGAAATTCATTTTGTTGTCTCAAATTGAGACAATGACAATAAATTTGAATACAATACAATACAATACAATTATTCCCTGTCAACGCAGCAACCTCCTCTGACAATAGTGCCTGGGCATTTGCCGTTGAATATACAAGCAGTGTGGAATGCTTAAGCTAGAAACTGGCGTCTCAGTATTGAGAACGAGACAGCAAGATAATCATAGAATGAAGAATGCTGAAAGTGACCTGGGTAGAGTGTGTAGGAAATAACTGCAGATGGTAGTTTAAATCGAAAGTAGACACAAAATGCTGGAGTCACTCAGAGGGACAGGCAGCTTCTCTGGAGAGAAGGAATGGGTGACATTACAAAGTTTTTTTCCCCCCATATTAGGTATATCAAAAACATGATCACATAGAGAGGAAACATGTTTACATTGAGAGGAAGGGGATTTAAAGGGGATCTTAGGGGTTAGTTTTACATGGAGTGGGGTTGATATCTGGGATGTACTGCCAGAGTCAATGGTGGAGCCAGATACTAAGGCAGAGAAGGAATGAGGTCCTAATGAGGGCAAATGGGATGTGTAGAAGGGCAAGTCTATGATCCTATGACTCTGGCAGGAAACTAATGTAAAGGGAAATATGTTTTGACTGGTATTTTCCAGTTGGATATGGGCTGTTCAGATCCCTAATGCTTATATAAAATTCCAGAAAGCAGAAACATCACTAATGTCAATTTTCTCAAATCTGCTAGAAGCATTCAGAACTTGTACAAGGACATTTTTTAACAGTCAGCTTACTAGCAAACAAAAATGCAGTTATTTTATATCCTGTACCATATTTTATATTTAGATCTTGTGCTACAGACTGACACATGTAAATAGCTGAAAAACAAGTTAAATATTGTAACCACCTCACTATTTCTTATGTGGATAGATTGCATGTCTGATCCTTCATGGGTTGGCATCAGGATTTGAACTCCCTTCACTCCATATAGTTTGGTGAGAGAATGGGAAAATTTAAAGTGAATCCATCAGTCTGAGGTTTCTCATGTACCAATCCCTACTTCCACTGATTTTCAAGGCTCATGGGCAGATGGGAAGATCACTTCAATTCAATATTCATGGACTAATTGGCAGTGTGGCATAATTTTAATTGGACATTAGTGGCTTTGTTTCCATCTACATTGGAGCATGGCCATTAATAAAGACACGATGTTTGCACACATACACACACTGTATGAGCCACTAACTTAGAAAAAACTACATAACACCCCTGCTCCTGTTTAAAATCAGGAGACTTCTTCAATATATATGGAAGGCACAATTATATGATTTTGTGCATACGACTATATCAGGCTGCAGCTTAACTAGTCTGTGGGACAGCTCTTTAGACCATGTCCACAGCTGTTTGTGAAATGGATCCGGGGCAGGGAATAACTTTAATCAATTTCATTGTCTTGGTCAATGTCCAGTTTATCCAGTTTTATTCTATTTGAGAATATGAGTGGTATTAGTGTAAATAAGTGCATTGTTAAGCCATTTCCGAGTCTTTCACACCAGTGGGAATATTTGCCTTCAGTGCAAGTGGGATAAGCATAGTGGATTTTCTCCTCTGGAGTTCATTTGTGAATTGACAAAGTGTCTTTTTCATGATAGTCATTATAGATCACTTGCTCCAGATTATTAAATTCCTTTGCTGCCAAGGTGGGGTTTGGGGTTTGAGTCCAGGCCTCTGGATTACTTAAGGGCCTGTCCCACCAGCATGCGACTGCATGCGGCGAGCACGAACTAACGTGATCGCTTGAGCCATACAGCCTCGCGGGGCCAGTCCCACTTCAATCGCCGGAGGTGTATGGAGTTGTGCGGAGCTGGCCCGGACATCGCGCGGGGCTCCGAAAAACTGACACTGTCCAAAAATCCCGGCAACGACCTGCCGGCCTGGAGCCGCATTGAGGCCTTTACGCCGTGCCTCGACAGGCGTACGCAGCGTCTTGACGGTGTACGCCTAGCACGTGGCATTGCGCGATGATGTCACCGCCCGGTGTGCCGTTGCGTGATGACGTAACCGCCCAATGCCGTGCGACGTCCAAATTCAGTCGGCCCGCCTCCTGCCCAGCTGATTGGTGAGTATGATGTCGGGACCAGCTTCAGATGGCTCCGCAGTTGGAAGTGGGACCGGACCCACGAGGCCGTACGCCTCAAGCCACCACGTTTGGTCGCGCTCGCCGCATGCTGGTGGGACAGGCCCTTTACAAGACAACACAGTCAGGCAGTGAAACTGAGAACCTCATGTCCAATTAAACTTCTGGTATCAGCAATGGAACTGATATAAAAACATATGTGATTTCATGTTTTCTCTTTTGTATAATGGTTATACTACAAAACATTAACATGCTTTCATTGTGCTTGGTTTTGCTGGCAGTTTCGTGTGGAATTCTTGGCATGAACCAATATAGAATCCCATAGCAAAACACAGCCATAAAATTGTCAGAATCTAGAGTTTACTTCAGTTCCACCAGTACTTATACTGAGTTATTGGATCATGCAGTGGGATAGACCTGGCAAACCCATTATTTGGGGAACAATTGTGCATTGCAAAGGACAATGGGAAATAATTTTTTGTTTGTTTTTTGTCCTTCTTTATATGTTTTCACTTCATTAAATAATTTTGGTTTCTATTTTTATTAAATTAGCAATTTAATTTTAGCCAATATTTTTGAGTCAGGAATATTTAATAAGGCACATCAGCTTTGACAGGTGGCAAAGCTGGAAGCATGACTTTGCCATCTGTCAAATATTTGTGGGTGCTACTCATCTGATCTGTCTGTGTCCCTGTAATTCTGATATGAGAGGCCTATTTGGACATTGAATCGCACGGCTTAGCTGCCAGGCTTTGCTGGCCAGCAAGATTATCCATACTACTGCATAGTCTGCTGAATGGGTCTCACTCCCCACACTCACTGCTTCCTACGTCCAGAACGTAGAAGGTCAAGTTCCTTATGGATGATCTCACTGGCCAACACAGCCAAGCAACTAAAAAGTGAGGCTGCATGTCCAATTCAGCTCTGGTAGAATTGTAGACACAGATAGTTCAGAAAAGCATCACCGACAAATACATTGGCAGATTGCAAAACCATACTTCCAGCTTTGCCTTTTGTCCAAGCTGTTGTGTGTTTGTTGTCATTCCTGTAATTCAAAGATTTTTTAGAAGTTACTAAAAATGAAATGGCTAATTAAAAAAATAAATAAGTGAAACCAAAACCACTTTGTACATATTTAAATGAATAAAAATACTAAATACATCACAATTCACCATTCTCCCTTGCGATGAATAATCATGTTCTGAATGCGTCGGGTTTGCAATGTCTATCCCAGTGCTTAATACGCTTTCCATATTTATATACAAATTTTGAAAACTGCAGTGATATCTTGTTCTTTATTAATTGTGCAATTTTGCTCGTCTCCAATGTTTGACCTCCTTATTTTTTCCACATGCTTAGCTCTGTTCCTTAATCATCAGACGATGGTCACTCAATGAATATCCATCTGTGATCGTGAATATTGCCGCAAACACTGTGGCTCTATCATTTAAAGTTACATTGCTATGCCGTCAAAAGAGAGAGCAGAATATGAAAGAGGAGCCAAATTGGAAGACGTGACACAAAAAAAAAACTCCTTCTCGAATCTTACTAGCACTTAACTCTGTTCCTTATCTTACTTATCTGAATCTTACTAGCACTTAACTCTGTTCCTTGTCCTGTTCCTCCAGGACAAGGGGTCACAGCTTTAGGATAAAGGGGAAATCCTTTAAAACCGAGGTGAGAAGAACTTTTTTCACACAGAGAGTGGGGAATCTCTGGAACTCTCTGCCACAGAGGGTAGTTGAGGCCAGTTCATTGGCTATATTTAAGAGGGAGTTAGATGTGGCCCTTGTGGCTAAGGGGATCAGGGGGTATGGAGAGAAGGCAGGTACGGGATACTGAGTTGGAAGATCAGCCATGATCATATTGAATGGCGGTGCAGGCTCGAAGGGCCGAATGGCCTACTCCTGCACCTAATTTCTATGTTTCTATGTTTCTAACTCTAAGATGTTATTTTAATGGTGTAAATGCAGAAATAGTAGAATATTACATATAGTATATTTTTCATATTGGACCATTTTACAGCCATTTTCGGCAGAAACTTTAGCTCATCGCCAGTTTGGTTCCTAGGGAAAATTAATAAGAGAGCTAGAGAGGTAGGCACTAAGGATGGCAGCTAGCTCTTTCCCCCCAACAACAATTAAAGGTAATGGGCAGGGAAGAGGTGGCAGTATTGCTTGCAGCAGGCACTGAGGGAAATTTAAATGAATGTGTGAATATAATAATTAGAACAGGCCAGTTTGTCTGCGGCGGTTCCACAGGGTTTGGACATCTATGGGTGTTAGAAAAAGATGAAATGTTTGTGCACTGATATCCCTCACATTGATGTGGTTTAAATCTACTAAACTAAAAGCAATTAGCTCATTAATGAAACAAAGCATGTCAGGGGGCTAGACTTCTCTGGATGTGAAACTAAATTAGGCACTTTTGAAACTAATGCTCAATAACATCTGGTGCTTTACCCTGGGGCATTGCAGATATAAACTTGTATTTAAGAGAGAGGTACTTGAAATGCATTTTCTAAGATGTGTTGAAGCATCATAAACTTTATTTAGCATTTTGAGAACAACATGTTTGCAATTTAATAATTTCAATTTTAACTTGAAATGTTTGATGTCATTATGAACCATTATCCCAGATTAGTCTTCATTTTGGAAGTTGTTGGGGTGGCTATCCCTCGAGGTCGAGGATGATGGTCTATGTCCCTTTGTTTTTATGGACTCTCAGGCGGCTTATGAATCCAATCCTGGCTTTGAAAGTTCTTCGGCATTCAGGACAGTTAATTCCAGATGGCGGATCGGGCTTTGGTTGTTGCTGCCTCTCTTTCCGTTTTCTTCTCTTTCTAATTCAGCACATCTGTTGACTTCGAAGATCGCTGTTCCTTCTTGGGTGATGGTTTGCCAGAGTTTCCTGACCTTGGCATTGGTTTCCCAATTGTCGATGTCGATTTCACATTTCTTCATGCCGGCTTTTAAGGCGTCTTTGAATCTCTTCTTTTGTCTGCTTCTTTTACATTTGCCTTTTTTGAGCTAGGAGTAGAATGTTTGCTCTGGTAGACGCTCATCTTGCATCCGAACAACATAACTGTCCCATCTTAGTTGGTTCTTGATGATGAAGGCTTTGATGCTAAATGTTTTTGCTTCATTCAGCCCGCTAACGTTGATCCTCCTGTCATCCCAGCTGATATTTAACATGCTTCGAAGAAATCGTTGATGGAAATTTTCAAATGTGTTCAGATGGCGTTGGTATGTTGTCCAGGTTTCTGATGCATACAGGAGCGTTAGAATCATTACTGCATTGTACACTAACATTTTGGTGTCTGTTCGGATGACACAATTTTGAAAGACTCTCATTCGAAGACGTCCAAAATCTGTTCCAGCGCACTTAAGACGATGTTGGATCTCGTCATCAAGGTCGACATTGGAGGAGAGGTGGCTTCCAAGGTATGGAAAGTGATCCACATTTTCCAGGGTTGTTTCACCAAGTTGAATCGATGGTTCTTTTCCAATTTGTCTCAGTTGGTGAAAATTGGTAGCATCTTGGAGTTGATGGTAAGTCCATGTTTCGTGTATGCACTGTTGAAGGCAGTCAGGATCTGTTGCAGATGCTTTTCTGAGAGAGCTGCAACACAGTTGCAACAACCAACGGGGAGCGGGCAATGTCTTACCGGGTCGCCATGTGGTAAGCTCCGTAGCGCTGTGGCCGCCGACTCCCAACATCACGGAGCTGTGGCTGCGGGCATCCGGCCGTGGGCGGCGCTGGATTTGGAGCACCGTGGAGCCAGGGATCGAGTTCGCCGGGGTTGGAGCTCCAACCGGCGTGGCCTGAGGGCCACGAGTGCCCCGGTCTCCGGTGTCCGGGGAGGAGGCAGCCGCTCCAGACTTTCCAAGCTGCTTGAGGAATTGTTTCACCCGCCGCCGGAGTTCCATCTTTCACGGCAAGAGGGCCCTGAAAATCATCGAACTGGCTGCAAGGGCCACAAATGGGCCCCGACCTCGGGTGTTTCAGAGGAAGAGGACTTAACTTTCTGGTGCCTTTCACCACAGTGGAAATTTTTGATTCTGCTGTGGGGGGACGTTTGTGTTGAACTCTATAACGTGTTGTGTCCATTTTCTTTATTTTTTTGTTAACCTTTTTCTATGGTATGGAAACTTATTAGCTATTTTATGTAAAGCACTTTGGTGTCAATGCGAGTTGACTTAAAACGTACTATATAAATAAAACGTACTTACTTACTTATTTACAGTTGTCGTCTGCGTATTGGAATTCGATGACGGAGCTCATAGATGTCTTAGTTTTGAACTTGCGATGGGCAAGGTAGAAAAGTCTGCCATCCATTCTGTAAACGATTTTGATTCCTGGTGGTAGGTCGTCCTGGATAATGTGGATGGTTGTCGCAATGAAGATGGTGAACAGTGTTGGGGAAATTACACATCCCTGTTTCACTGCTGATCTTACTTGAAACAGCTCACAGTTGCTGTTGCTGGCCATGACAGTGGCAAGCATGTCATCGTGGAGGAGTCTCAGGATTCAAATATACTTTTCAGGACATCCATAGGTGGATAGGACGTCCCATAAGAATTCCCTTGATACAGAGTCGAAGGCCTTAGTGAGGTCGATGAATGCCATGTACAACGGTTGAAGTTGTTCACGGCATTTTTCTTGTAGTTGACGCATTGTGAAGATCACGTTGGCTGTTCCACGTGATGGTCTAAAACCGGCTTGTGTCTCTGGAAGGATCTTCTCGGCTAAAGGCTTGTCGGTTGTTCATGATGCGGGGAAGGACTTTGCCTGCTGTTGCTAATAGGGAAATTCCATGATAGTTTCCGCAGTTAGATCGATTGACTTTCCTTTTGTAGATGGTAACGATTGCCGAGTCTCTAAAGTCTCGTCGTGCATCTTCATTTATCCAGATCTTGATGAGAATTTGATGCAGTTGGTATTGGAGCAGGTTACCTCCAATTTTGTCGAACTCGGCTGGTATTCCATCGAGTCCAGCTGCCTTGTTGTTTTTCAAGGTTTTGATGGCTTCCTTGACTTCTTCAAGTGATGGCAATCTGCTTAGGGAGTCGTCAACGAGCTGCTTTGGAATGGTGTTGATCACATTCCTGTCAAATGAGGCGGTTAGATTTAGATTTTCAAAGTGCTCCCTCCATCTAGAATTGATGTCAGCATTGCTCTTCAGGATGGTTAACCCATCTTTGCTTTTGAGAGGGGCTTGATCATGAGTGGAAGGACCAAAAATGGCTTTGGTTGCATTGGAAAAAGCCTTGAGTGTCGTTGACGCCTGCTAGTTGTTGGATTTCCTGAGATTTCTCCCTCCAACATTGGTTTTTCAGGTTGCAGGAGCTCTTCTGGACTGCAGCCTTGTATTCCTGATAGCACTTCCTTTTAGTAGCCGACTGTTGGTCATTTTGTAAGATGCTGAAAGCTTTTCTCTTCTCATCGATGAGCTGTTGGAGTTGTTTGTCATTATTGTCGAACCTATCCTGATGGGTTTTTTTTTACTTGAACCCAATTGTTTCCTTGCAGGAGGCCTTGCTGGATTCATAGAGTCATAAGTCATTCATTGATTACAATTGGTTGCTCTGTCAGCTTCTGAAGTAGGTTGTTTCAGATGGCAAAACCCAGTCCGTGGATTCACGGTTGAGCAGGCTCAAGACCTTTTTGGAAAAAGGTGTATTGACCTTGTTCTTCCTTTAGTTACCCTTCTCCGGCCCTGCGGGTCTCACTCAGAGCAACAATGTCAAAGCTGAATTTTTGCAGTTCTCGAGGCGGTACTTCTCTCTAGTTTGTCTGACTTTGGGTTGTCCGTCAGAGTTCATATATTCCAAGTTCCAAGTTTCATTGTTTCCCTTCTTGATGATTCATGATGGTGATCCCTCTGGACACGGCTTTCCAGACAGGACGAGATGAAGCAGATTATTTTTAGAGGACCTTTTCTAGCCCCATCCCAGTTCAGGGTGAGCAGTGGATCCTAAATAGACAATAGGTGCAGGAGTAGGCCATTTGGCCCTTCGTGCCAGCACTGCCATTCAATGTGATCATCGCTGATCATCCACAATCAGTACCCTGTTTCTGCCTTCTCCCCATATCCCTGACTCCGCTATCTTTACGAGCTCTATCTAACTCTCTCTTGAAAGCATCAAGAGAACCGACCTCCACCATGCTCTGAAGCAGAGAAATTCACAACTCTGTGTGAAAAAGTATTTCCTCATTCCGTTCTAAATGACTTACCCCTTCTTCTTAAACTGAGGCCCCTGGTTCTGGATTCCCACAAGATTGGGAACATATTTCCTGCCTCTAGCGTGTCCAAACTCTTAATAATCTTATGTTTCAATAAGATATCCTCTCATCCTTCTAAATTCCAGAGTATACAAAGCCAGCCGCTCCCAGCCGCTCCAAATAGGGTTGCTCAGACATGAATACTGCTACCGACCAACTTCGGTCCAAAGTTGAGCGATTGAATCAAGTATTAACCGCTTCCGTGCCGGAACTTGACGAGGAGCTTCCAGCCATCACGTGGCCTGCCCCCATTCGCCCTTCCCCTCAATCGCCGAAAGTCTTTTGTGCTGCTCACATAACAAAGATCCTTGTGGGTGTGTACTTGATGTTGCGCTTCAAGAAGCACACTGTCCTTCACAAATCAATCAACTTATTCCAATGGCAAAGGAACCAAGATGATTGGAGCTGATAGATCTGTTTCAGCCTTCATCTGCCGTCACAGCTGTTGAGTTCAAGATAACTTTGTCCTCCTGGTCCGCTGTTGAGGTCTTGTGGGTTGGATCGTTGTTAGTCTGGACGCTCATCCTTGACCTTACCACCATGGGTGGCCCCGACAGAAGCTGGTGCTTTGGACAGCATCACTCTTGGAATCATGGGGGCACGCAAGCCTCTTCACCACGACAAGGTCAACGACATGAAGAGGTTTGGAAGTATACACATCATTAACACTAATGAGGCATTTGCTGTGAAATATTGAACAATACATATAAATACATGTTGCCCACAATGTGTTTTTTAAATACACTGTTCAAGACCCTTTCAATGTAGCTAAAGACGGAAGCTGCTTAATTTGAATGGGTTCAGCTGTTTAGAAAACAATAGTGTCACACTTCATTATTCTTTATGTACAGCTGCAATTATATTAAGAAGCTGCACATCGCACAGTTCTAAGGGTTCCTTATAAGAGATATGCCTTAATTGAGAAACTAGCTTGCAATCTTAGATATAACATGTCTACAAATGACTGCAACATTGCTGGTGTAATCCTTAGTCCAGAACTGAGGTGTCCTTGACAGCCACTCATCAGAGTATTCACTTTGTCACGTCAAATATTTGCAAACACATAACATCTGTGGATAGTTGTTTCTCCAGGCTTCATGAGAATTCATTTATACGTCCACTCTAGTTACCTGGTTGCTTGTGGAAGCACCATCCTGTCACAGCCCACCTTGTTAACCAAATGAGGTCACCTATGGGTAACTAATAGAAAATCATCTGAGGCTATCAAGCATACAGATGTCAGTATTACATTAATATCAAAATATAGTTGGACACTTATGCGTTGATTGTAGTCAGCTGCAACTTTAGACCAAAGAAATCTTTGGATTTAAGCTGGTAGCAGAATCACACAATATTTGTAGCACAGAAGAAGCTCACTTGGCCTGTTGCATCTGTTGTGATTTTGTGTAAGAACCACTCCAACCAGACACACTGCTTTACTCACTCACCATAGCCTTGCAATTTATTCTCATATCAGGGATTTATAATTCGACAACTGAATCTGACTCAACCACAAGCTCAGTAATACATTCATCTACTTCCAGCTGTTTTCCTGGTTTATCTGTTTTGCACAGAGAGAATGGATTTCAGCCAACAGTACTTCGAAAGTGCATTATATATGTCAGATATACCAGCCAGATGGATTTATTATTTCAGTTTCCAAAATATCAATGTTTATAATCTTTCCATAAATCTTTCCATCAATGTCCATAAATTGGATCATGCTTAAAAAAATATTATCAATGTCCTGCACAAAACAGGTCCTGGCTTCACTAGCAACATGGCACAAGGGGATCATATAGATGGGCAAAGGAAATCTCCCCTTGGTGTCCTCACAAAATTATGTTCAAGTTCCATCTGAAAGAATCAAATGTGATTGCAATTTATGAAGCAAATAAAAACTTAATATAATTAATATTATATCAATATTTCATTCCAGATATAGCTAATTTCTGCTTAAATATGGCACCCGCATGGGACCATTCTTGACCATCAGGTGGCGCCAGCAATGGCTGCCTCGCCAACAGTCTGTCTGTCCCTTCCTTCGTTGTGCTTAAATGGTATGTGATAAATGTACATTTTTAGTGTTCTTTAGCATGCTTTATTGTGAGAGGTGAGAGTTGGGGAAACTTTTTCTAATCTCTAACTTCAACTGTGATGTGATTTTTTTTCCGTTCCATATCTCCATCCGCACTGCGGCCTAACATCAAGTAGCTGGCGGCCTTTGCTGGAGATCGAGTGTGAGCACCACTGCGGGAGTCTGCAGACTTACCATCACGGAGCACACGAACCCTTTGCCAGAGATCGACCTCGGTACTCCAAACGTGGGTGCTTGCGGACTTTTACATCACAGAGCTCGTGGTCTCTGGTTAGTGATAGATTTTGGGGAACTCCAAGCCGCAGGAGTCTCAACCACCCCCACGCGGGAGCTCCGACCGTCAGCTTCGGGAGCTTTGATCGCCCCGACTGCGGACGGTTCAACTGCGCCGACCACGGGAGAATAAAGAGGAATAAGTTGAACTATTTTGCCTTTCATCACAGTGCTGTATGTGGGGAATCCACTGTGGTGGATGTTTATGTTAACTTTTATAGTATGTAGTTGTGTGTCATGTTGCGTTTTTTTTTCATATGGCTGTATGGTAATTCGCATATCACTGTACCTTAATTGATACACATGACAATAAATTGCCCTGAGTACAACTGGGGTCTTGTTTTACTGAAAGACCTTTCAATTTCAAAAGAATAATGACATAAATTAGATCCTCTTGGATGTTCTTTGTGTTTAAACATGCAATTCATTTTGTGAACATTAGAACACACTAGTGATTATTTGGGGGTCACTTAATGACCATTGTGAAATTGCCCTGCGTACAACTGGAGTTCATGTGGCTTCAACATTGCTTTCACTTGTCAAAATGCTTACATGATGACATCATTTTAATTTGGAAATGTACAAACAAAACAGTTTAAAAAAAAACTGATCAGGGGCTTGTTTATTTAGATTTTTCTAAATTAAGCTGCTCAGAAAGTGTGACATTGAAGATATTTTTCCCATATATACTGACAAAGCTTATTATCATGATTTATTTGTTTACAAAAGAAAGCAGTTATGCGACATCTACACGGCTTGATACCTTATATATTTTACTTCGGAGTCACGTGAGTGACTTCGTGAAGAACCCCGCTTCCAACGCATGCGTGACATATCGTTACACGCATTGCAACGAGTCACACAGGGGGGGAACGACGTTCCCCAAGCGGGAGAATTTGAAAGTCGGGAACAGCAGGTAAGAGACTCTGCGTTCCTTTTTTCTACTTACCTTTTAGGAGGCTGTGGAAAGCTGGCGGGGAGACCCGTGGAGTGCGAGCAGCCGGCAGGAGCAGCAACGGCACGAGTTCCCTGGAGGGGAAAAACCTGTGCCCGACTTCGCTCCCGCACCGGCAAAATTCACTTCTCGGCCGGGCGGGAAGCAAAGCAAAGAGGTCCCGTATGCCAGTCTCAAGCGAGACTGGCTTGGAGCAGTCGCTAGTGGCCAGCGCGGAGGCAGCAGGACAGAGAGCAGGGACCAGCGCTGTAAGTACCGGGGGTACACAGGAGGGCTGGAAACGCTCAGCGAGTGCAGCGGCACTAATGGAGCTAAGGAACTGGGGACGTTCGGGCCGAAAACCTTCTTCAAAAGGTAAGCACCGGGGTTGGTCCAAGGGGTCCCTAGGAACAGCCGGGTTTTACCGGCTGCGGATCTGCCACGAAGGACCAGGCCCGTGAACACCGGGGTCGGTCCGAGCGGCTCGAACCCGACACGCAGGGAACGACGTTCACCAGCGGGAGAATTAAAAGTCGGGAACAGCAGGTAAGAGACTCTGCGTTTCCTTCCACTTACCCTTTAGGTGCAGACATGGACCGGGTCCATGTAAGCTGCAGAAAGCCGGCGGGAGAACCGCGGAGTGCAGGCAGCCGGCAGGACAGCAGCAACGGCAGCCGGCAGCGGCAGCCGGCAGCGGCAGCCGGCAGCGGCAGGAGTAGCGGCAGCCGGCAGCGGCAGGAGCAGCAGCGGCAGGAGCAGCAGCGGCAGCCGGCAGCGGCAGGAGCAGCATCGGCACATCGATTCCCGGAGAGGGAAAACACCTGTGCCCGACTTCGCTCCCGCACCAGGGGAAAATTCATTTCTCGGCAGCAGCGCTAACGGCCAGCGCCGAGGCCAAGGACATTGCAGTGCAGTTGACTGGCTGCAATCGACCGCGAGGGACCAGCAATGTGAGTACCGGGGTCGGTCCCAGCGGGTTTTTTAGTTACAAAGATCGCTTCTTGGGCCTTTTGGCTAAGATCAACTATAGTAGCTGTTTATTATCAGTTTTAATATCTTATACGTCCCTTATCTAAGGACCATATAAGCAGGAGTGCCCAGAACTGAGGGCATTAGAGTGGGGTTGACCGGCTGCAACGACCGCAAGGGACCAGTACCGTCAGTACGGGGGTCGGTCCCAGGGGTCTGAGATAAAGGAGCAGCCAGGAGCGCTGAGAGCGTTGGAGCCGGGTTAAAGAAATGGAATAAATGGAATCAGCTGTGCCAGATGTCCTCCACACCAGCCATATCCACTCCACGGAAGGAAGGACAAAGCTGGAGAAGGAGGACCGTGGAACAGCGGGCAGCCAACAGCAGCCAGCGGCACTTGGATCAACCGTAGTGGGATCAGCTGTGCCCGATGTCGGCCCCACACCGGCCAGATCCATGCAGCCAAGCGGTAAGGCTAGACACAAATCAAACAAGGTAGTGGACTCAGAAGGGTCCGACTTTGCATAACCGCCGGCAACCAGCGCCCGAGAATGCTGGAGAAGGAAGAAGCGGTGTATGGAGCCTTGCTCCAACGTGATAACCCACAGCAGTACCTCTTTGAGGGCTGCACAATGCTTCTACCCCATCAGAGGGGAGCACTGTGGGTCAGTTCTGGGCTGACCTGCAAGAGGGGTCCGCAGAACAAAAGACAAGTGGGCAGCAGGTAAGCCCCACATGGGTACCCCGTGCGGGACCCTAGAGATCTCTAACTCTAAAAAAGAGTAGGCAGGACCCTGATGGGCCAGAGCCTGGTAAAACAACGTCCCATGATCCTAACACAGCAGGGACTCTGCTGGACATGGTGGCTGATTACTTTAACCAAGTCAAACATGGGTAGACTTGGATCCAGGATGGCAATAGTATTACTATATGTCTGGCCACAAACGCCAACAAGAAATATTTACAGAGACTGGCCAGACATCTGCCACCTGGCAATGGTGAGGCATTACAGGTGCCCAGCGTAAACCAATGCATTTGGCAGCATATGGGGACGAACATCAGGAACCAGGACCTCAAGATCCAGAAAACCTTAACGGGATTGACGGAAGGGATCACAGCATACACCCGCACTCTGGACTAAACGGAGGTAACCAAAGACCATCAAGACGCACTAGCTCTGTTTAGTAATATGCAATATGAGCTGAACTAGAATGTGGAAGGCTGCCATTCAGCCAGCACTGGGACCCTAAAAAGGCTACCATTTGCAAACAAAGAACCGTGGGTGAACGAAGCAAGACACTGGGGCTCATCAAGGCTAGCGCAAGGGCCTATTTTGGAGCACGATACCAGCCACATGCAAGGCCATAAAAATGTGGCTCATACCAGTGGCAGTGCCAGAAATCAATATAACCCGCAGTATCCTTTTTGGGGTATGGCCAGGGCGGCCACCCTGGAAGATGCGGAAGCCTCAACCTCACACACAACCCGAACAAGAGATATCAAACCAGAACCCTTTTTCAAAAAACCAAGGCAATAACACAACCACCGGTAACCATGGAGGTAGGTGGGTGTGGTTTCTTCTGTTAAAAAAGGGACCCACGATGGTGGGGGAGGGGAGGTTGCATCAATGTATAGTATATAATCACTACAGATTCATATAATCTCAGCAGTATTCAGGATTATCTGATAGAATTTTCTCATCCCAATAACCCCAGTACAACATACACCAGAATGGCGTTTTGTCCTTACATAAATCAAACAATCTAAAGCCCACATGGTGCTACAAAAATTGTACACAAAAGGTGTGATTGAGCATACTTTTCATGGAACATTAGAATTTGTATCAATCATATTTATTAAAATAAAATAGATGGGGGTTGCAGGATTATCATTGACTTTTCAACCCTAAACACATTCGTTCAAGATATTCATTTTTAGATGGATACTCTTATTACTGATAAAGACTTGGTGTCAGCTGGGTTTTTTCTATATGGCAGGCATTGACTCAAAAGAGGGGGAACTTTGGCAATATAGATCTTACCAAAGGGGCAAACATCAGCCCCAATATTATTTACTAAAATTCTAAAACCAGCTTGGCATTGTTATGTAAACAAAGCCATAGGGTGATGTATTTCCCCCGTTCGGCCCCATCAATGGGGTACTAGGGGAAATTCAACTACACTCGGCATCTGGAATTTTCAGAGTACCCGACTGGCCTACTAAATCATGGTATTCGGTCATACAGGGGATGGTGTTAGAACCATGTTCCCTAATGAACATAGCCAAATTTATTAATTCATCCAGTGACTGGGGGGCAGTCATCCATGCCATAAGACTATGGATTTATTGATTTGTAGAGTCTGAAAGACCCACTACACGGCATGGGGCTGTCAGACAGGACGATGAATCTCATCTCATCTGCACTAAGACTGTCAACACGGAAGCAGTACCTTGGACACATCAAGATATGGGGCATATACTGCTTGGACAACAACCTCGACCAAAAGGCCAAGAACACAATAGTGTCACAACTTCATTATCTTTATGTACAGCTGCAATTATATTAAGAAGCTGCACATCGCACAGTTCTAAGGGTTCCTTATAAGAGATATGCCTTAATTGAGAAACTAGCTTGCAATCTTAGATATAACATGTCTACAAATGACTGCAACATTGCTGGTGTAATCCTTAGTCCAGAACTGAGGTGTCCTTGACAGCCACTCATCAGAGTATTCACTTTGTCACGTCAAATATTTGCAAACACATAACATCTGTGGATAGTTGTTTCTCCAGGCTTCATGAGAATTCATTTATACGTCCACTCTAGTTACCTGGTTGCTTGTGGAAGCACCATCCTGTCACAGCCCACCTTGTTAACCAAATGAGGTCACCTATGGGTAACTAATAGAAAATCATCTGAGGCTATCAAGCATACAGATGTCAGTATTACATTAATATCAAAATATAGTTGGACACTTATGCGTTGATTGTAGTCAGCTGCAACTTTAGACCAAAGAAATCTTTGGATTTAAGCTGGTAGCAGAATCACACAATATTTGTAGCACAGAAGAAGCTCACTTGGCCTGTTGCATCTGTTGTGATTTTGTGTAAGAACCACTCCAACCAGACACACTGCTTTACTCACTCACCATAGCCTTGCAATTTATTCTCATATCAGGGATTTATAATTCGACAACTGAATCTGACTCAACCACAAGCTCAGTAAATACATTCATCTACTTCCAGCTGTTTTCCTGGTTTATCTGTTTTGCACAGAGAGAATGGATTTCAGCCAACAGTACTTCGAAAGTGCATTATATATGTCAGATATACCAGCCAGATGGATTTATTATTTCAGTTTCCAAAATATCAATGTTTATAATCTTTCCATAAATCTTTCCATCAATGTCCATAAATTGGATCATGCTTAAAAAAAATATTATCAATGTCCTGCACAAAACAGGTCCGGGCTTCACTAGCAACATGGCACAAGGGGATCATATAGATGGGCAAAGGAAAAATCTCCCTTGGTGTCCTCACAAAATTATGTTCAAGTTTCCATCTGAAAGAATCAAATGTGATTGCAATTTATGAAGCAAATAAAAACTTAATATAATTAATATTATATCAATATTCATTCCAGATATAGCTAATTTCTGCTTAAATATGGCACCCGCATGGGACCATTCTTGACCATCAGGGTGGCGCCAGCAATGGCTGCCTCGCCAACAGTCTGTCTGTCCCTTCCTTCGTTGTGCTTAAATGGTATGTGATAAATGTACATTTTTTAGTGTTCTTTAGCATGCTTTATTGTGAGAGGTGAGAGTTTGGGGAAACTTTTTCTAATCTCTAACTTCAAACTGTGATGTGATTTTTTTTTTCCGTTCCATATCTCCATCCGCACTGCGGCCTAACATCAAGTAGCTGGCGGCCTTTGCTGGAGATCGAGTGTGAGCACCACTGCGGGAGTCTGCAGACTTACCATCACGGAGCACACGAACCCTTTGCCAGAGATCGACCTCGGTACTCCAAACGTGGGTGCTTGCGGACTTTTACATCACAGAGCTCGTGGTCTCTGGTTAGTGATAGATTTTGGGGAACTCCAAGCCGCAGGAGTCTCAACCACCCCCACGCGGGAGCTCCGACCGTCAGCTTCGGGAGCTTTGATCGCCCCGACTGCGGACGGTTCAACTGCGCCGACCACGGGAGAATAAAGAGGAATAAGTTGAACTATTTTGCCTTTCATCACAGTGCTGTATGTGGGGAATCCACTGTGGTGGATGTTTATGTTAACTTTTATAGTATGTAGTTGTGTGTCATGTTGCGTTTTTTTTTCATATGGCTGTATGGTAATTCGCATATCACTGTACCTTAATTGATACACATGACAATAAATTGCCCTGAGTACAACTGGGGTCTTGTTTTACTGAAAGACCTTTCAATTTCAAAAGAATAATGACATAAATTAGATCCTCTTGGATGTTCTTTGTGTTTAAAAACTGTTTATTTAGATTTTTCTAAATTAAGCTGCTCAGAAAGTGTGACATTGAAGATATATTTTTCCCATATATACTGACAAAGCTTATTATCATGATTTATTTGTTTACAAAAGAAAGCAGTTATGCGACATCTACACGGCTTGATACCTTATATATTTTACTTCGGAGTCACGTGAGTGACTTCGTGAAGAACCCCCCCTTCGCACGCATGCGTGACATATCGTTCATTGCCACGAGTCACACAGGGGGGGAACGACGTTCCCCCAAGCGGGAGAATTTGAAAGTCGGGAACAGCAGGTAAGAGACTCTGCGTTCCTTTTTTCTACTTACCTTTTAGGAGGCTGCGGAAAGCTGGCGGGGAGACCCGTGGAGTGCGAGCAGCCGGCAGGAGCAGCAACGGCACGAGTTTCCTGGAGGGGAAAAACCTGTGCCCGACTTCGCTCCCGCACCGGCAAAATTCACTTCTCGGCCGGGCGGGAAGCAAAGCAAAGAGGTCCCGTATGCCAGTCTCAAGCGAGACTGGCTTGGGAGCAGTCGCTAGCGGCCAGCGCGGAGGGAGCAGGACAGAGAGCACGGACCAGCGCTGTAAGTACCGGGGGTACACAGCAGGGCTGGAAACGCTCAGCGAGTGCAGCGGCACTAATGGAGCTAAGGAACTGGGGACGTTCGGGCCGAAAACCTTCTTCAAAAGGTAAGCACCGGGGTTGGTCCAAGGGGTCCCTAGGAACAGCCGGGTTTTTACCGGCTGCGGATCTGCCACGAAGGACCAGGCCCGTGAACACCGGGGTCGGTCCGAGCGGCTCGAACCCGACACGCAGGGAACGACGTTCACCAGCGGGAGAATTTAAAAGTCGGGAACAGCAGGTAAGAGACTCTGCGTTTCCTTCCACTTACCCTTTAGGTGCAGACATGGACCGGGTCCATGTAAGCTGCAGAAAGCCGGCGGGAGAACCGCGGAGTGCAGGCAGCCGGCAGGAGAGCAGCAACGGCAGCCAGCAGCGGCAGCCGGCAGCGGCAGAAGCAGTGGCAGCGGCAGGAGCAGCAACGGCAGCCGGCAGCGGCAGGAGCAGCATCGGCACATCGATTCCCGGAGAGGGAAAACACCTGTGCCCGACTTCGCTCCCGCACCAGGGGAAAATTCATTTCTCGGCAGCAGCGCTAACGGCCAGCGCCGAGGCCAAGGACATTGCAGTGCAGTTGACTGGCTGCAATCGACCGCGAGGGACCAGTAATGTGAGTACCGGGGTCGGTCCCAGCGGGTTTTTTAGTTACAGAGATCGCTTCTTGGGCCTTTTGGCTAAGATCAACTATAGTAGCTGTTTATTATCAGTTTTAATATCTTATACGTCCCTTATCTAAGGACCATATAAGCAGGAGTGCCCAGAACTGAGGGCATTAGAGTGGGGTTGACCGGCTGCAACGACCGCAAGGGACCAGTACCGTCAGTACGGGGGTCGGTCCCAGCGGTCTGAGATAAAGGAGCAGCCAGGAGCGCTGAGAGCGTTGGAGCCGGGTTAAAGAAATGGAATAGATGGAATCAGCTGTGCCAGATGTCCTCCACACCGGCCATATCCACTCCACGGAAGGAAGGACAAAGCTGGAGAAGGAGGACCGTGGAACAGCGGGCAGCCAGCAGCAGCCAGCGGCACTTGGATCAACCGTAGTGGGATCAGCTGTGCCCGATGTCGGCCCCGCACCGGCCAGATCCATGCGGCCGAGCGGTAAGGCTAGACACAAATCAAACAAGGTAGTGGACTCAGAAGGGTCCGACTTTGCATAACCGCCGGCAACCAGCGCCCGAGAGCGCTGGAGCGGGAAGAAGCGGTGTATGGAGCCTTGCCTCCAACGTGATAAACCCACAGCAGTACCTCTTTGAGGGCTGCACAATGCTTCTACCCCATCAGAGGGGAGCACTGTGGGTCAGTTCTGGGCTGACCTGCAAGAGGGGTCCGCAGAACAAAAGACAAGTGGGCAGCAGGTAAGCCCCACATGGGTACCCCGTGCGGGACCCTAGAGATCTCTAACTCTATAAAAAAGAGTAGGCAGGACCCTGATGGGCCAGAGCCTGGTAATACAGCGTCCCATGATCCTAACACAGCAGGGACTCTGCTGGACATGGTGGCTGATTACTTTAACCAAGTCAAACATGGGTAGACTTGGATCCAGGATGGCAATAGTATTACTATATGTCTGGCCACAAACGCCAACAAGAAATATTTACAGAGACTGGCCAGACATCTGCCACCTGGCAACGGTGAGGCATTACAGGTGCCCAGCGTAAACCAATGCATTTGGCAGCATATGGGGACGAACATCAGGAACCAGGACCTCAAGATCCAGAAAACCTTAAAGGGATTGACGGAAGGGATCACAGCATACACCCGCACCCTGGACTAAACGGAGGTAACCAAAGACCATCAAGACGCACTAGATCTGTTTAGTAATATGCAATATGAGCTGAACTACATGTGGAAGGCTGCCATTCAGCCAGCACTGGGACCCCAAAAATGCTACCATTTGCAAACAAAGAACCGTGTGTGGACGAAGCCAAGACACTGGGGCTCATCAAGGCCAGCGCAAGGGCCTATTTTGGAGCACGATACCAGCCACATGCAAGGCCATAAAAAATGTGGCTCATACCAGTGGCAGTGCCAGAAATCAATATAACCCGCAGTATCCTTTTTGGGGTATGGCCAGGGCGGCCACCCTGGAAGATGCGGAAGCCTCAACCTCACACACAACCCGAACAAGAGATATCAAACCAGAACCCTTTTTCAAAAAACCAAGGCAATAACACAACCACCGGTAACCATGGAGGTAGGTGGGTGTGGTTTTCTTCTGTTAAAAAAGGGACCCACGATGGTGGGGGAGGGGAGGTTGCATCAATGTATAGTATATAATCACTACAGATTCATATAATCTCAGCAGTATTCAGGATTATCTGATAGAATTTTCTCATCCCAATAACCCCAGTACAACATACACCAGAATGGCGTTTTGTCCTTACATAAACCAAACAATCTAAAGCCCACATGGTGCTACAAAAATTGTACACAAAAGGTGTGATTGAGCATACTTTTCATGGAACATTAGAATTTGTATCAATCATATTTATTAAAATAAAATAGATGGGGGTTGCAGGATTATCATTGACTTTTCAACCCTAAACACATTCGTTCAAGATATTCATTTTTAGATGGATACTCTTATTACTGATAAAGACTTGGTGTCAGCTGGGTTTTTTCTATATGGCAGGCATTGACTCAAAAGAGGGGGAACTTTGGCAATATAGAGCTTACCAAAGGGGCAAACATCAGCCCCAATATTATTTACTAAAATTCTAAAACCAGCTTGGCATTGTTATGTAAACAAAGCCATAGGGTGATGTATTTCCCCCGTTCGGCCCCATCAATGGGGTACTAGGGAAAATTCAACTACACTCGGCATCTGGAATTCTCAGAGTACCCGACTGGCCTACTAAATCATGGTATTCGGTCATACAGGGGATGGTGTTAGAACCATGTTCCCTAATGAACATAGCCAAATTTATTAATTCATCCAGTGACTGGGGGCAGTCATCCATGCCATAAGACTATGGATTTATTGATTTGTAGAGTCTAAAAGACCCACTACACGGCATGGGGCTGTCAGACAGGACGATGAATCTCATCTCATCTGCACTAAGACTGTCAACACGGAAGCAGTACCTTGGACACATCAAGAAATGGGGCATATACTGCTTGGACAACAACCTCGACCAAAAGGCCAAGAACATTCTGGCCGTATTGGAATTTTAACAAGCCTCCATTATGATAATCGATGGAGCTACAGTGCCATCAATAGTGCCAGAAGTGCACTCTCCAATTACCTATCACAAGGAACGGAGCGGCACGCGGTGGGAACGCACCCCTGGTAAGAAAACCAGGTACTCCGAAATCTGGGACGTGGGTGTCGTTTCTCAACATGCTGAGGAGCTTGTAGCTCATAACAGCATTGTCACTTCAGTAACGGACCAGGAAGATGGTTATGCTCATGGTGTTATTTACCGCACAACGAGTCCAGCCATTAAGCAAACTGAGCCTGGACTCCCTGATCATCTCACCCGAGAAACTGGTGTTTGTCATACAGGATTTAATAAAAGAAAACAGACCAGGTTCATCGGGTCAAGTGTTTGAATTTATGGTATACCCATATGACGAACGACTGTGTATAGCAAGACACATCCAACAATACATAGAATATACTAAGAGCATTCGAGGTCAGAGAATGGCGTTGTTTATCTCTTACAAGAAACCGCATGAAAGGGTCACGACCCAAACTATATCAAGGTGGCTCAAATATGTCCTAAAGATGGCAGGAATAGACACTAATGTTTTTAACTCTCATTCCACCAGGGCTGCAGCAACATCCGCAGCAAAAATTCTACAGGTACCCACAGACCAAATCCTCAGAATGGCAGGATGGTCATCCAAAAGGGTTTTCCACAGGTTTTATAATAAACCAGTTATTTTTTGGAGCCATCATTGTATTCAGAAAACATTTTACGTTCAACAATATAATTTGCCCGAAAGGTTACAGGGCTATGATTCTCAATTTTTAAAAAAGTTTTATATATTTTTTCGTTATACAACACAACTCTTTGTATAATTGTGTTTTAAAATTACTAATGATGCTCTCTCCCAATACCCAAGGCAATTGTGAAGCATGGACTCGTTCCACGGCATGAGGTCACAGAGCTTTGAAATCTTCACGAAGTCACTCACGTGACTCCGAAGTAAAATAGTAAGATTAAACGAGAACTTACCAGTTTGAAGTTTGATCTGTATTTTATGAGGAGTTACGATGAGGGATTACGTGCCCTCCGCTCCCACCCTCTTATGATCATATCAAAAACTGGTATCTCTTTGATAATCTTACTATGTTAGATCATTATAGGTTCCTGTGACCTCACACCGCTGCTTTGAAGAATGACACGCATGTGTTGGAAGCGGGGTTCTTCACGTAATCCCTCATCGTAACTCCTCATAAAATACAGATCAAACTTCAAACTGGTAAGTTCTCGTTTAATCTTACTATTTTTGTTAAGTTTTTATAAGGAGGAACAATAGTTTACAATTCATCGAGAACAAAATCAATATCAATGTCCTGCGATTAAAATGTTAATTAATATCAATGTTCTTATGATTAGAACAAAATTTAATGCATATGGAAAATAGTGGTGAAACAATACAGGAATTATATTTTGTGTATTATGTGTATGATTTTAGTGACAGACTTTAATTCCCTCTGCCTGTTGGAAACTAGATAATAGTGAAATTGAAGTGACAGATTAACTGATCCTCATGCAAGCTCCTGCCATTTTATCAACGGCTCACTATGAAGTGACCTTGGTACTTACCTGATTCGGGGAAACACCTGATGAGGCTGAAAATATGTTCATTAATACCTGATGATGCAGCAGAAGAAACCCATAAAAAGGTAAATGTTGAAGTAATTTCTGTTACAAGTTGCAAGAAGGAATAATTCCCAGCTCAACCTAGAACTTGTATATATGGCATTAACTTGATTTGCCTTAATTTAAGGTAATTGCTATTTAGCTCATTATTACATGAATATGGTGCAACATATTTAGACTGAATCGGTTGGCTTTTCTGCATCTGTTCTCATCAGCATACAACTTTTCATTCAGATTCACAGCAACACTTCTAGGTTGGAACAACTTTAACAGCAAATTGGCTAGCCTTACAACTTGTCTCCTTTTGTAGCTTCGACGGACTGTATTTCATAATCAAAAACAGATAGCATTGGAAACACTCAGCAGGTCAAAAAAGTGAAGCAGAATTAATGTATCAGGTCAGGCATTGTTCACCTTATCTTCCACTGGTTAGATACTGGTGGTATGATATCTTAAAATAGAAAATAATGTCAGCTTTCTATATTAGTCTTTCAATAATAGTTTCCCCACTCCTCCAAGCACTAGCACTAGCTATGTTGCAAAGCCTACCTGAAGCGTGGCTGAGAATCTGTCCCAGCCCGTGTGCGCGATTTTGGCGCTGTTTAGAGGGGGTGGGTTTAAAACGCGATTTCTACTAGGCTGTTGCAATCGAAAATGTTCAGCCTAGTAAATCATTAATGAAAAATCGCTGAAAGACCCCGTCGCAAAAGGTAATATTAGTTTTTATGGCCTTGTATAATAGTTATAGTAGTTTAAAAATCACTCTCTAAACCCGCGACCTCTCGCAGCCCCAGGGTTTTATAAAGCAAACAATTAAAGGTATGTACCTTATTTTTACATTATAAGGGGCTTCTTAAGAACCCTGTTATTAAAGTTTTCTATAGCGAGTAGTTCATTTTGGTCTCTTTATATCCCGCAGTATTTTTCTGGGCATTTGAGGGCACAAATCCACTGCAGTGTGAACGTTCTAAACCAGCGCGTTCCACAGGATCCCACTAGAAAGCTGATTTAAAATGGACTTTAATTTACAGCAATTGAACACTAAATTCCTTCCATTTGGCCTATAACACCGTACCTCGGTGACTGCCAATCACCACCCCCCCCCCCCCCCCCCCCCCCCCCCCCCGGACACTTATTATTATTTATTCAAATAATGTGCTATGTCGCTCTTCCAGGGAGATGCTAAATGCATTTTGTTGTCTCTGTACTCTACACTGACAATGACAATTAAAATTGAATCTGAATCTGAATCTGAATCTGAATAAATTAATGTAAATGAGATTTTAAAATCATGTTTTATTGTGAATTATTTGTGAATATTATTTGGACACTTGGGCTATTTAAAAACGTTAATCAGTTATTAAGAAATGGATAGATGTTTAGATCTAGTAATTGAAGTTTGAAATTAGTTACACTTGGGTAACTAACTAATTATATGCTTTAATTTCAGGTCATCCAAGTTAGATTATTTTATGTTTGTTTCAGAATGGTTCAATCTATGATAACTGAAATTTTCATTCAGTTCTCTTAATTTTTAAGAAGTTTATGGCCTTTTGACAGCACGCGATCACAGCCTTTATGTTATGTCCATAGAAAATCAATAGGGAACAAGATGCTAATTTCCGAGTATGAAAATGGCCATAACTTTTTAAATACTTGAGATATGAAAGTGAATTAGGTGTCAAATTAAACTTATTTTTATGCTTTATCTGATGGGATAAATTACAGACTTGATTTTTTAAATCTCAAAATTTTGTAACATTGCTACTAGCACATGGAGACAACTATACTTTCAATTCTCCATGCCGATCACTGCAGGCTATATTGAAATAATTGCTCTTGATGCTGTAAATTACCATACAATCTTGTCAATATTGCTACAAAACAGTAAATGCTGGAAACACTCAAAACAGGATCTAAAATATTAAACTTTTCTCTGCCCAAAGATTTCTGGAGGTTTGAGTGGAAAATAGAGAACATTAAACAAAATTATGGTTAGGGTGCACGTTGGGTGACATTGACTAAGAAGGTTAAGACATGATTTCATGCTGTACGAATGAATATAAATACCTGTACATCATCTTTAAAAAAACCTTTAAATCCCTGGCCTTAAACTGGAGAACTAGCATTTGGAATAGTACTGAAATCCAAGCAGACAGAATGTACAGATGCACAGGGTAAACAGTAGGATTGCAATAATGTAGCTGTGAATTGGACAATTGTAATGGAATATTTTTAATTACATATAGAATACCCCATTTGGCAATTGCCTGCAGCAGGTGCCTATAGATCTCTTTGGGGGCAGTGCAAGAGATTATTGAATGTGTAGAGAAAACAAAGAGCATACTTGGATGTATTATAAATCATGGAGATGTGAATCCATGATTAGTTCATGCCATCTGTTAATTCCCCATTGTTAAATAATCTGGATTTGGAAGGTCGAAGTTCAAGGTCCACCGTGTCCTGGACTCCAGCAACTTGTCCGGAAGAACTGCAGAACCCCTGCCCTCAGAGTCTCGCTGAAAGGCCTGACTGCTAGATACCTGTGGACACTGGTCACTCCAATGTCCTACAGGTTTGTAGGTCAATTGGCTTGGCGTATGTGTAAACTGCCCCTGGTGTGTGTAGGAAGTGCGTGGACTCAGTGGGTCTAAGGGCTTGTTTCCGCCCTATATCTCAAAACTAAACTAAACTATGACCCAAGCTTTACCAGCTATCAAAACTTCAGTGTGTTTTAAAGATGTGCAAATTTAGATTTTTTATTCATTTTTAAATAATACGATTAGCTCAAACTTTTAAACACAGAAGTAGTTAAATGAAACAAAATCTATTATTTTTAATGGAATGTACTATACCTCTAGCATTCTTATTTGTGACCCTATTGTCCCCATTGACATCCTGCAATAGATCTAAATTCATGGGGGAACGTCATCCATTCCTTTAATTCTCAGCAGAATTGAAATCTCTGACTTCTTGAGGTACGCAGCCTGGATAGATAGACAGCTAAGTAAGTTCTGAATCTGACTTCACACGTGTAAACTTTCTGGATTTGCCTTGGGTTAAATGGGTAAATGTCAGCAATTCCACTCACATCATCAACACCAGCAAAACCTGGGCCTCTATATATCTAAATGTGTCTATTGTGTAATTTCCAATCATTTTATCCATTGTCCAAGACCTTCTCTCTTGCTGCCTTTTCTCTTGTTCCTCAAGCTCTTGCTCATCAACTTCTCAATTTTCTGTAAATCACCATGCCAACATTAAGTTCTGCATTTATCCCTCTTAATTGTCTGGGCCTGGTGAATTTGATTCTGTCCGTGTGATAACAAGAAATAGCTGTGAGCCTTGGATTCAGCAAAGGCTATGGGACCAGAAGAATGTCAGGCTGTAGAACTGAAATCCTATGCTCCACATCGTCAGAACTTTCGCCAAACCTTCTCTCTGTAGTTGCAGTGCTGGCAGCGACTTAACAATGTGGAGGCCTTCGCATATATGCCCTGATCACCAAAAGAAGAACAAATCCAATGATCACACAATTCGTGTAGTCTCAGTCATTCAGTAAATTGCCAGCTTCATGCCATCAAGCAGTACTTATTTGCAACTACTTACCAACAACCTGCTTATCAATGCCAAGCTTCTGTTTGCTCAGACCTTATCACAGCCTTGATCCATATATGGATCAAATAACTGAATTCCAGAGATTAAGTTAAAGTGACTGTTGTTAACATTAAAGTAGCATTTGGCTGAGTGTGGCACAAAGGAATTGTGATGAAGCTGAAGTCAATGGGTTTCAAATCAATCGTTGGGGGTCATACCTCACAGAAAAGAAGGTGATTGTGGTTGTGGGAGAGCAAGTGTTGCAACATCAACATCCTGGAAGTGGGGGAGAGGTGTTTGGTTGTCAATGACTGGAAGGACTATACATGATTACAATCGAGCCATCCACAGTGCACAGATACATGATAAAGGGAATTCCCTTTAGCTCAAGATGAAGTTCAGTAAAATCAAATTAAAGATAGTCCGAGGGTCTCTAATGATCTCCCATGATCCAATGAGGTTATTTGGGTGAGTAAGTTATTTTGTAATGGCTTGTTGGATTAACTTTATTTTTGTACCCCGCATTGTGAATTACCACATAAGTGGACCCTGCATTTACATATCAAACTAAGCAAAGTCTGATTGTCTTAAAGTTGTCTCTCATCTGGTATTTTTCACAGAAAATCGATTCAGCTTGTTCCATGGCTTCTGGAATGTTTAGATCATTATTCTTTGAGCAACATTGGGTTCTCATTACACAGGTAACACATGAGCACTGAGGATGAGAGCATCAATGGAATCAGTGATATAAAGGGATATTTTACCTTTCTATATAGAGATAAAATGCTGACCTTGCTGCTGTATGAAGAACAGTGAAGAACAGTGCAAATCCCATTCCTCCCCGCTACTGCACCTTGATGTGCCAGGAACCTGCTGAGAATATTTGACATTTTTGTTGCTGTGCATTGCTAGGCTAAGAAACTGGCAGGAACTCCTTGTTCGCCTAATGCTGCATGTTGTTGCTCCAGAAACATAATGCTGTCAAATGTTGCTGCTTAGTTTTGGGATGCAAGGCTCCATGTTGTACCATAGTCAACATGTCACGTGGGATCCACTGATTGGGACTGGCTGCAGTTGTTCAATGTACCCCCCCCTCACCAATTGTATATTCCAATTTTATGGAACAGTGACTCTATGAAGGCTTAATGGGAAATCAAATATTGTGACAGTACCCTTAACTATTCTTTATTTCTGTTCTTCAAAAATTAAATATTTTTGGTCAATCATGTCTTTCATTTTGGGGATTTTTTATTACATTTTTCAGTTTCTGGACATTTTTCGTGTAATGTTGAGTACGGATTCAATGAATATTTGAATTAATATTGTTAAACAAATTAGTCTTTATTAACCATCACAAAAATCTATTCACAAATGCCAATGTCGACCACTAAACCTTTCAAACCAATCTTTATCTGGGTCACTAATCCTTCTTCCCTAATGTCTTTTAACAGCAGCATTTGCCATGCACCTGGTCCAGGTACTAATCTTCAGTTAAATTAGTTTATCAATTGTCCTTCATCTTTGAACCTTATGTATTTACATATTTCTTTATCTCTTCTTCTGGGCTTGTGTCCTTCATTTGTATTATGTTAATTAATACAATAGTAATGATTTTGTCCTCCGTTTCCTCAATGGTTCAATGTTCGTTATTATTGTGAACGAAGGCTCAGTGAAATTCTTTTTGTGCATACTCATAAAATAAGATTATTGCCATTCATAAGCACAATCCCCAATTAAGAATACAATGCATAGAAACAAACCATTGGGTCCATGTGCAAGAGTCGGCAGGTTTTGGCGCCATTTACAAAGTCCCAGCTGCAGCTCGGCACAAAGGCCTATTGGTGGGGTGACATCTAGGTGACTCCATTGAGGATGAAGGGAGATTAATGAGTTTGAATAGAAGTATCTCATTCAAGGTGAAGCAACTGATGTGACTCCTGCAATTGTTGCTTCACTGCTTCGATTCCTTGCAGGAATCACAGTGGTCATCGACCCACTGAAAGGACGATGTGGTGTCATGTGCACCCAAGCCCGCAGCCACTGACTTTCCTTCTATTTTCTACTACACTGGGCCTCTTTTGACAACACTGGGCCTCTACTCACTGGAGTTTAGAAGGTTGAAGGGGGACCTCATTGAAACTTACAGAATAATGAAAGGCATAGCTAGTGTGGATGTGGAAAGGATGTTTCCACTTATGGGGGAGTCTAGGACCAGAGGCCATAGCCTCAGAATTAAAGGGTGCTCCTTTAGAAAGGAGGCGAGGTGAAACGTCTTTAGTCAGAGGGTAGTTAATCTGTGGAACTCATTGCCACAGAGTGCTTTGGAGGCTGAAAGTCCGTGGATATTTTTAAGGCAAAGATAGACAATTCCTTGAGTAGAATGGGTGTCAAGGGTTATGGATAGAAAGCAGGAACATGGGATTATGAAGCAGACATCAGCCATGATTGAATGGAGGAGTAGAGTAGATGGGCCGAATGGCCTAATTCTACTCCTATAGCTTGTGACTGTGGTGGTTGTACTACAGAGGTGGTGGTCCAAATCATTTATAAGTGTATTACAAGCCCATCATGCACTAACCCTGAATGAAATTTCTGTGTACCTGTGGAGCTTCTTTTATTTACTTTCCTTGCTAATTTACTTTTGCAGTTTATCTTCCTAATTTTGTTGTCCTCTTTTCTCTCTGTGAATTTTCTACTCGGTACTCATATTATGTTCTCATGTGCTTTTGTTTCAGTTTAATCCTCATCTGTGGCTTGTCATTTCTAAAGCTGTTTTTTCCATGTTTTATATAGTGATATTGATCACCATTTAAAATCCTCCAACCATCATAATGTTTCCATGATTCCAACCCCCCTCCAGCATATTGTTAGCAGTTTCATTCTCTTCAGTTTGACATTTAACATTTTTAATTTTATTACTTGGTCCTTTGTTCACATATTCAACCTTTATTTATGTTTTTTTTAAAACTTTACTCCTCTTTGCTGTTCCGATATGTTTCACATTATTAGACACTGCTGTGCAACCTCGCCTGATTTATGTACTGGAGTTTCACACAGTGTCTACCACAAAATGGGTCTGTGCATTTCTGACGAAATGTAGGGGAAAAAACGTTGCAATTGGACAAACTATTAAGTGACAGATATCACAGAAGCTTCACAGAAATTAACATGAAGAAAAACATTAATAAACAAAATGATGATCAATTCCACCGACATGTTTACCCATTTGTAAATGATCTACTATTTTTATATCAGAAAACATATTTAATCAGCACACTACTCAGTTATTGGAAACATATATTTTCAAAACGTGTATAAAAATGAAGGAAAAGTATTTTCGAAAACATCTATAAAGAGCAACTTTTATTAATTAACTTTTGTGGTTAATTATTTTCATTGCTCACTGACTAATTAGTGATTGTTGTTATTAAATTATGACTTGTTGCAGATATTTCAAATGTAAAGGTTTCTGAAATGAAACAAGCTCTCTTATTGTATTACTTACAGATTTTATATGGTTTTGGTTCATTGCAAATCTCAAGATACATGGAGTTCAATTATACTCAGGTACAATGCTGAGTACACCATCATGATCGCTGATGACAGAACTAAATAGGTCATAGTTACAGTGTTGTATGGTTGAAACAGGATGAGTGAACTGCTTGCCTCAGTTGGAAATCTGTTGCAGCTCGTGGAATTAAAAGCCAGCGCACCATCTGCCAGTGTAGCACTATGGTATCTAGCAATAGCCCGTCTTGGAAAAGGGTTTGCCATTATTAGAAGCAGGGTCCTTTAAAAGTTGTGGCGACCGATACATTTGTATTAAGAACTCAAGTCAGTCAGAACCTTGATTACCAGCTGTAACAAGTCAAATTTGAAACCAATTGATATGACAGTTGCAGAAAACATTGAAAATATATTGAATCTGCCTTTTCTTTCGATTATTCAGGATGATGTTTAAATTATGCCAGTTTATAACACAATTCATTGCATACTGTCAAGTGTTATAGTGTGAGTCTACCAGAAGAAGGTGAATCTATTTTTTTAATGTTTAGGGTTAGGTTTAGATTCATTATTGTTATGTGCAGTGAAAAGCTTTGTTTTAGAAACATAGAAACATAGAAATTAGGTGCAGGAGTAGGCCATTCGGCCCTTCGAGCCTGCACCGCCATTCAATATGATCATGTCTGATCATCCAACTCAGTATCCTGTACCTGCCTTCTCTCCATACCCCCTGATTCCTTTAGCCACAAGGGCCGGCCACATGTAACTCCCTCTTAAATATAGCCAATGAACTAGCCTCAACTACCTTCTGCGGGAGAGAATTCCAGAGATTCACCACTCTCTGTGTGAAAAAAGTTTTCCTCATCTCGGTCATAAAAGATTTCCCCTTTATCCTTAAACTGTGACCCCTTGATCTGGACTTCCCCAACATCGGGAACAATCTTCCTGCATCTAGCCTGTCCAACCCCTTAAGAATTTTGTACGTTTCTATAAGATCCCCCCTCAATCTTCTAAATTCTAGCAAATACAAACCGAGTCTATCCAGTCTTTCTTCATATGAAAGTCCTGACATCCCAGGAATCAGTCTGGTGAACCTTCTCTGTACTCCCTCTATGGCAAGAATGTCTTTCCTCAGATTAGGATTTTGCTATTGAAAAGCTATCCAATCACATCAGACAATACTTGTATATAAATACAATCAAGTCAACTTCAAGCATAATAGATAGAGTATAAGGGAAGATGCAGAGTGCAGGAGATAGTTCTCAGAATTGTAGTGTATCAATTCTGGAGACAAGGTCCAAAGTCCGCAATGGGATAGTTGTGAATCAGACAGTACTGTGGCTTATGGAAGGACTTCCCAAAAGCCGAATAACAGAGGGAATGAAGCTGTCCCTGAGCTTGGTGGTTCTGGTATAGATAATGGGGCGGTGCCTCGGTGAAAGCTGAACAAACTCTGTCAACATCTATTTCTATTACTTTCCCAATAGACAGAATTAGTCTCAGGGTCTGGCTTTACCACAAGGTGAATCCCAGGATAACAATGGGGGAAAAAAGTTTTTTCTATAGTTCATTGATACATCAGAGGGGGTAGCTCTGTTGGTAAGGAATGAAATTCACTCCCTTGCAATGGGTGACATAGAATCAGATGTAGAGTCAGTATGAATAGAACTGAGGAATTATAAGGGGAAAAAGACTTTAATGGGAGTTATCTACAGGCCTCCAAATAGTAGGTTGGATATTGGCATGTCGCAAAGGTAATGCTGCGGTGGTTATGGGAGATTTCAACATGCAGGTAGACTAGGAAACTCAGGTTGGTACTGGACCCCAAGAAAGGGAGTTTGTATTCTGAGAGCAGCTTGTATTAGAGCCTACCTGGGAGAAGGTAGACTGGATTTAGTGTAGTGTAATGAACTAGATTGAATAAGGGAACTCAAGGTAAAGGAACCATTAGGTGGTAGTGACCATAATATGATGTTTTAATCTACAATTTGAGAGAGAGAGAAGGGAAAATTGGAAGTGTATTACAGTTGAGCAAAGGGAACCATGGAGCCACGAGGGAGGAGCTGTCCAAAGTTGACTGGAAAAAGACCCTTGCAGGGATGACAGTGGAACAACAATGGGAGGCGTAATGAGTCGACTTGAACACACATCAAGATACAACACATGTTTATTAAATCTACATACAGCAAGGATCTGCATGGCAATAATGCCACATCTCCGAGCTGCTACTCATTCTAACCAGCGTAAGCGAGCTCTTGATAATATAAAGCACATAATAGGCGGAGTCCATACTAACAAACACTATAATTGGCTAGTATGAATCTGGAGTCAATTATAAAAGATGAAATAGCGGCACATTAGGAGAGCAGTAACAGGATCGGTCCGAGTCAGCATGGATTTACAAAGGGAAAACCATGCTTGAATAATTTTCTGGAATTTTTTGAGGATGTAACTAGGAAAATAGATAAAACAGTGGATGTTGTGTACATGGACTTTCAGAAAGCCTTTGATAAGGTCCTAAATCGGAGATTAGTGGGCAAAATTAGAGCGCATGGTATTGGGGTAGGGTACTGACATGGATAGAAAATTGGTTGGCAGACAGGAAACAATGAATGAACAATAAAGGGTCCCGTTCAGAAGGCTCGATGCTGGGTCCGCAGCTATTTACAATATACATTAATTTAGATGAAGGGATTCAAAGTAGCAAATTTGCAGATGACACAAATCAGGTGAGATGGCGGCGCTGGCTTAACAGCTGCGGCCCACCTGCAGTCCGCCTGTAATTTTTTTTTTTCCTTTCTTTTGTTTCTTGTCTTGTTTTAGTTAATTTTGTTTTATTAAGCTGTGTACGTGTGTGGGTGGGGTGGGAGTAACCTGCTCTGGTCGCTTCCTTCGGGGTATGCGACTTTTTCCTTGGTCGTATTCCCCGTCTCCATCTGCGCCGAGGCCTAATGGTAGGTATGTTACAAAACCTACCTGAATCGTCATTGGGAATCTGCCCAAAGCCATGTCCGCGATTTTGGCGCTGTTTGGAGGGGGCGGGTTTAAAACGCGATTTTTACTAGGCTGTTCTAATCGCAGATGTTCAGCCTAGTAAACCATTAACGAAAAATCGCTGCAAGACCCGGTCGCAAAAGGTATTATTAGTTTTATAGGCCTCGAATAATAGTTATAATAATTTTAAAATCACTCTCTCACTTCGCAACCTCTCGCAGCCCCAGGGTTTTATAAAGCAAACAATTGAAGGTATGTACCTTATTTTTACATTAAATGGGGCGTGTATATAACCCTGATTATAAAGTTTTCTATAGCGAGTAGCTCATTTTGGGCTTTTTATATCCCGCAGTATTTTTCTCGGCATTTGAGGGCACTAATCCAGCGCGATGTGAACGTTCTAAAACGGCGCGTTCACAGGAACCCACTAGAAAGCCGATTTAAATGGGCATTTATTTACAGTAATTGAACACTAAATTCCTTCCATTTGGCCTATAAATTAATGTAAATTAGATATAAAAATCATGTTATATTGTGAATTATTTGTGAATAATCTTTGGACACTTAGGCTATTTAAGAAATGGATAGATGTTTATATCTAGTAATTGAATTTTGATTAAACATGATTTTCTTTTTTAGTATTTACTATTTGTTTTAGCGTTTAACTTTATAATCTCTACTTTTTTTTCTAAAATTGAAAAATTGAGGAAAAACAACGTGTACAGAGTTGCTTATTGGTTGTAGTCTGAGGAGTATGATGATGCTACTGATTATGATATGCCAATGTACCAGCTAGCAGCTGATCTTCTCCATAAAGACTTGGTCTTTTGCTAGAAATTGTAATTTATTTACCTATCCATAACTGACTTACAGCATATTATACAATAATATTAAAGTTCTGATCTTGAGAATATCACATAGGTGAAAATTTCATTCAGTTCTCTTAATTCTTAAGAAAGTTACGGGCTTTTGACTATCCAAGATCACAGCTTTTTTGTAATGTCCATTGAAAATCAATAGGGAACAAGATGCTAATTTCCGAGTATGAAAATGGCCATAACTTTTTTAATACATGAGATATAAAAGTGAATTTGGTGTCAAATTAAACTTGTTGTTATGCTTTATCTGATGGGATAAATTGCAGACTTGATTTTTAAAATCTCAAAATTTTGTAACATTGCTACTAATGGTGGAGCAGCGACAGCAGTGGCGGAGACCCGACCTGGCCCTGGAGCTGTGACGGCGGTAGCAGTCCGGAGACCCGACTCGGCCCTGGAGCTGTGATGGCGGTAGCAGTCCGGAGACCCGACTCGGCCCTGGAGCTGTGACGGCGGCGGCGGCGGTACCGGGGACCTGACTCGGCCCTGGAGCCGTGGCAACTGCAGCGACCACCCGCGGTGTTCGAACCGTCGCCTCGGCGCAGAGGGAGAACAAAGAGGAAGAGACCGAGACTTTAAGTTTTGCGTTCCACCACAGTGAGGAGGTGTTTGGTGAACTCATTGTGGTGGATGTTAAATTTGTGTTGATTGTGTGTTTTTGTCATTTAAAAAAAAATTATATGTATGACTGCAGGGAAATAACATTTCGTTCAGACCGGAAGGTCTGAATGACAATAAACGAATCTAAGTCTAAGTCTAAGTCAAAGCTGGGTGGCAGTGTGAACCATGAGGAGGATGCAATGAGGATGCAGGGTGACTTGGACAGGTTGGGTGAGTGGGCGGATGTGGGGCAGATGCAGTTTAATTTGGATAAATGTGAGGTTATCCACTTTGGTGGCAAGAACAGGAAGGCAGATTATTATCTGAATGGTGTCGTTAGGAAAAGGTGGAAGCACAACGAGATTTGGGTGCCCTTGTCCATCAGTCAGTGAATGTAAGCATGCAGATAGAGCAGGCAGTGAAGAAAGTTAATGACATGTTGGCCTTCTTAACAAGACGATTTAAGTATAGGAGAAAAGAGTACAGGGACTGCAGTTGTACAGGACCCTAGTGAGACCACACCTGAAGTATTGTTTGCAGTATTGGTCTCCAAATTTGAGGGAGGACATTCTTGCTATTGAGGGAGTGCAGCGTAGGTTCAGAGTGGCCACAGTTTAAGAATAAATGGTTGGCCATTTAGAACGGAGTTGTGGAAAAACGTTTTCACCCAGAGAGTTGTGAATCTGTGGAATTCTCTGCCTCAGAAAGCAGTGGAGGTCAATTGAATGAGTGAGAGAATGAATGATTGAATGATTGAATGAATTAATGAATGAATGAATGATTGAATAAGTTTATTGGCCAAGTATTCACATACAAGGAATTTGCCTTGGTGCTCCGCCCGCAAGTGACAACATGACATACAGTGACAGTTAGGAATGATACATAAAACATTAATCATTAATAATAAAACATTCAAATAAAATTTGATTTGTTTCTTTATTATGCCTAACATAAAAAGCAAGCAAATTCTCAGGCAGCAAACATGCTGGAGGCAATGTAGTCAAACAGTCGCAAATCATGCACATATCTTCTGGAGTTGCCCAAAAATAGAACCATTTTGGGGCAGAGTGAATTCAGTATTAACGGAGGTATTAGGATATATAGTCTCCAAAAAGTGTTCCATTTTATACCTGGGTAATATAAATACAGTGGTGCTGAAGGGAGATCATTACTTGGTTAAAGTCCTACTCACAGTTGGCAGAAAGGCCATAACAAGAAAATGGCTTGCAGCGGACACACCCAGATTTAGACAATGGTTAGACATAGTACAGGAAATATTTGTGATGGAGAAAATGACATATTCTCTAAGAGTGAAAGAAGAAGAGTTTAACAGAAAATGGGAGAATGGATTAGGTATAGAAATAAAGACATCAACGCTGTATAATTGTATTGACAATAATATAAGTTATTGGAATTTTTTTTAATAAGAAAATAGTTCTGTATACGGCATCATTAATTGTAAACTGAACCCCCCGCTACACTGTTGTACGTTTCTCTGCATTGTTGTATGTTTCGTTGTTATATTTGTGTTTTATTTGCTTATGCATAAAAGCAATAAAGACTAAAGTAAAAAACATAAAACATTATTGAATAACCATGTGAATTAAACCAAATACCAGAGCAAAAGGAGGCTACAGATTTTTTGTTATTGAGTAGAGCTACTACTCGTGGAAAAAAAGCTGTTTTAATGTCTGGCTGTGGCAGCTTTGACAGTCCGGAGTCGCCTTCCAGAGGGAAGTGATTCAAAGAGTTTGTGGCCTGGGTGAGAGGGGTCAGAGATGATCTTGCCCGCTCACTTCCTGGCCCTTGCAGTGTACGGTTCATCAATGGAGGGAAGGTTGCAGCCAATAACCTTCTCAGCTGATCGGACGATTCACTGCTGCCTCCGGGTGTCGTGCTTGGTGGCTGAACCATAGCAGACCTTGAAGGAGAAGGTGAGGACAGACTCTACGATGTCCGTGTAGAATTGGTCCATCCTTGCCAGTGGCAGGTTGTGCTTCCTCAGCTGCTGCAGGAAGTACATACTCTGTTGTGCCTTTTTGACAGTGGAGTCGATGGTAGCCCCCCACTTAAGGTCCTTGGAGATGATGGTTCCCAGGAACTTAAAAGACTCCACAGATGAGACTGTAGTGTTGTTGATGGTGAGTGGGGTGAGGGGAGGGGGAGCTCTCCTAAAGTCTACAATCAATTCCACTGTCTTAAGAGCATTGAGCTCCAGGTTGTTGCGATGGCACCTGGACGCCAGCTGTGACACTCCTGTCTGTAGGCAAATTCCTCCCCATCTTAGATCAGTCCAATCAGGGTTGTGTCATCCGCAAACTTGAGAAGCTTGACAGAGGAGTCAGTGGAGGTGCAGTCATCGGTGTAGGGAGTAGAGGGGAGAGGGGAGAGTACGCAGCCTTGTGTTGCTCCTATGCTGAGCATTTGCGGGTCCGAGATTTGCTTTCCCAGCCTCAGATGCTGCTTCCTGTCTATCAGGAAGATGGTGATCCACCGACAGAGGGGTTCAGGCACAGTCAACTCAGAAAGTTTGGAGTGTAGTAGCTCTGGCACAATTCTCTGAATGCTTTCAAGAGCTAGTTCAATAGACTTCTTAAAGGTAATGGAGTGAAGGGATATGGGGAGAAGGCAGGAACGGGGTACTGATTATGGATCAGCCATGACCACAGTGAAGGACCGAATGGCCTACTCCTGCACCTATTATCTTTTGTCTATTGTCTTTTATCATTAGTACTTCAATGATACATGTTACTACTGCCTCTTTAACAGAAGAACCAAACAATGCCAATAACTGTAATGTATTTTTATTGGCATAGTTTGGTAAGACAAACTGACAATAGGTGCAGGAGTAGGCCATTCGGCCCTTCGAGTGGTGGGGTAATCGTAATATGTATCATTGGTATATCTTTTTTTTTTAATGTTCTCTACTTTATCATAATTTGTGAAGTGAATAATAAGTATCATTGGTGTTGTTTACAATTCATTAATTGTTATCCTTGTTGCTGCATAGATTTTACTGCGTGTAAGCGACCATGTTTTGTGAATATCATGTAGGCCCCATAGTTAAGCTACTGTTGCCAGCTTTGGTCTATGAGAATTCATATGTTCCTGCTTAAACAATGGAAGAATGAATTATGACAGCTGTCAGGAAAATGGTCAGTGACTGCTTGATCCTGTACAGACAATTACTTGCTGGTTGCTCATTAATGTAGTTGATTACATTGTGATTCCAGCAGACTGCAGTACAGTGAACAGGAGCATGCAGGATTTTTTTTTGAACTTATTAACTTTGAAAACCAAATATAGGCTCCTATTTGTCTGTTCCTGATGTCCATGGGGAAGATATAACCATATAACCATATAACCATATAACCATATAACCATATAACAATTACAGCACGGAAACAGGCCATCTCGGCCCTACAAGTCCGTGCCGAACAAAATTTCTTTTCCCCTTAGTCCCACCTGCCTGCACTCATACCATAACCCTCCATTCCCTTCTCATCCATATGCCTATCCAAGTTATTTTTAAATGATACCAATGAACCTGCCTCCACCACTTCCACTGGAAGCTCATTTCACACCGCTACCACTCTCTGAGTAAAGAAGTTCCCCCTCATATTACCTCTAAACTTCTGTCCCTTAATTCTGAAGTCATGTCCTCTTGTTTGAATCTTCCCTATTCTCAAAGGGAAAAGCTTGTCCACATCAACTCTGTCTATCCCTCTCATCATTTTAAAGACCTCTATCAGGTCCCCCCTTAACCTTCTGCGCTCCAGAGAATAAAGACATAACTTATTCAACCTATCTCTGTAAAAAGATGATGAAGATATTGTTAAAGATGCAGCAAACTCACTATGTCAAACAAGGTAACGTCTGTGTAGATTGAGGTTACTATTATTACCAATGCCTCTCTCATAAGATCATGTGATAGGGGTAGAATTGGTCCATTCGGCCCATCAAGTCTACTCTGCCATTCAATCATGGCTACCTCGCTGTCCTAGCCCCATTATCCATGCCTTCTCCCCATAACCTACGACACCCGTACTAATCAAGAATCTATCTATCTCTGAGTTTAATATATCCACTGACCTTTCTCTGTGGCAAATAATTCCACAGGTTCACCACCATCTGACAAAAAATATTCCTCTTCAGCTTCTTCCTAAAAGAACGTTCTTTAATTGACGTTATGATGTCTAGTCCTTGGCACTCCCACTAGTGGAAACATCCTCTCCACATCGACTCTGTAACAGCAACAAAGAAATGTAGAATAAAGCTCAGGCCTACAACATTCCTTATTAATCTAGGTGGTACCATTCAGTACCAGTGTCTTACTGTAAATGCAGCCTCTTTGTGCATGGCTGTATCATGAAATATATCCATTGTCATATCCATTTAACTTGGGATGGTAAAAGTGAGATCTTTTAAATTTGGAGAATTTTCCTGATCACACATGTACTGCAGCTGGTTGTTTGTTTGTCAATAAGTACCTCAATAAAATGACCATAATTATCTTTTATATTGATACCTATAATTATCAACAAAAAAAATGCCTGTAGTCGAAAATCCAAGTCCAGATAGCACTTGGCATAAAGCTCTGGGCTTTGTATAATAATACACCATTTGCATGTTTAAGTGAGCAGATGATGAAAATCACACCAATTTCTCAATTATATAATTTGGCTGCATTTAACTTTAATCATTAATATCCTTAATGGTTTGGTCAGGAACTCACAACATCTGAGTAATTTGACAATTTGCAAACTAATTGTTTGTCAGGTAGGTACATGGATTTTTGCTCTTTTTTCTCATCCGTGTTAAGCCGTGAGCACTTGTAAGTAAAGGGCACCAAAACTGGCCAATTAACCTAATTTATAATCGGGCATTACACGTTAAAGTAAGATGGCTGGTTTTGTATATTTTGCAGAAATATTAGACCATGATTCAGAAGATAAAATAATGTTATAACATATAGAATGTCTCACCTAAATTTCTTTGTACCACTATGTTTGATGTTGTGCTTTGCAACAAGGGGAGTACAATGTTTTGGCAACATTATGCAAACATTTCAGTCTAAAGCCGCAACAATGGTAGCTTATATTGCAAGTGGGATAGAATACAAAAACAGGGATGCAATGCTGAGGCTCTTTAAGGTGCTGGGCAGGGCGCATTTATAGTATTGTCAAGAATTTGGGGCACCATATCTGAGGAAGGATGTGCTGGCTCTGAAGAGGATCCACAGGAGGTTTACAAGATTGATCCCAGGAATGAGTTTGTTAACATATGATGAGCTTTTGACGGCACTAGGCCTGTACTTGTTAGGGTTTAGAAGGATGAGGGAGTACCTCATCGCAACTTATCAAATAGTGAAAGGCTTGGATATAGTGGATGTGCAGAGGATGTTTCCGCTAGTGGGGAAGTCTAGGACTAGAGGTCATAGCCTCTGAATGAAAGGATGTTCCTTTAGGAAAGAGATTAGGAGAAATGTATTTTGTCAGAGGGCGGAGAATCTGTGGAATCTCCACTATGAAGGAAGGAATAATGATAGTGATGGCAGCATTGTCATATCTGAGTACTGAGTCTGGTTTCTTGGCAGATGAGACTTGCAGATATTTTCTCAGCAGTACCAAGAAGCAAGGTAATCTAGCTTTAAGGAAATTGAATTTTGGCAAATTTTCAGGGAGGGTATTCGGAAGACTTAATAGAAGACCGCTATCCTTCATGAAAGAAAACGTCTAGGCTGCTGGATAAATTGTTGCCAGCGATGCCATGTGTGGAGAAGCACGAAATAGTGAGCGAGAGAAATGTCAATAGTAGTTCTGGGCCACCACGCTAAGCACCGGCCCAGAGAGTAATAAACTCACAACAACTGCATCATTGGCACTAATGCAGATGCATTAAGATAGTCCCAGATGTAGGAAGTGAGCCTTCTCTGCAAAAGGCAGTTTGCCAGTTGGCTGAGCAGTCAATCACCACTGCTGTTCCTTCGCGGGAAAAACATTTAGACGATGGCACAGGACCAATGAAGACAGGGAGGCAAACACAGATTGCAGGAGCTCGTTTAAATCATTCTGGGAAAACACATTCATGAATCACACCACACACACACATATTCAATAATCATATGCATTCATTAGCCAACCAAGACTATGCCATACTGAATGTAGTTCAGGGTCTACTATTCCCTTATGGTGTAGAAAAGAGAGCAGCATTTCTTAAAGTAAACTCGCATGAGTAAACAAATAAACCAACTAGTATTTCCCTGAATGTAAATAGGATGTTTGAATGCCTTGAGGGTTTACCCACAGAGACAATTATCCACTTGTCTCTCCGTCAGGGGTGGCTGATCTGTCACTGGTTCTTGCTGATGTTCATATTTGGCAGTCATCAAGACAAGACCCAGATGTTCCACGACACCATCTTTGTTCCTGACATTCCACTGGAGTGGATTTTCCACCTGCCTGATCCACCCCAGTGAATTACATTTGATCCTTTACTCAGAATGTGATCTTGGCATTTGAGCTGAACTCCAGTCCATTGTTCGGGTGAAAAATGACTGCTTGAGCAGCTCAAAATCAGAGGGATACAGAAATAAAAAAGTCATCTTGACAGACAAAGTGAATTGAAAATATATCTTGTCATTTAACATAAAATTTGAATGATTTAATATGGTCCCATGGCAAAACGGAATATTAATGACACAATAGTATAGGTAATACTGACTCAAAGCGTTCTGAATGATCTCATCAGTAGTGCCCAAAATCTGCTGATGGAATCAAGAAAGTTCCTATGGATTTAATTAGAGCATATCATGACAAAATGACCTTTTTGGGGGGAACTCCCTCATGTGTGATCTAAGCACCTTTTTGTGAAATAATTATGGGCAGCATTGACCCTGTGAACAGGTAAGGAATAACTATGCTTAAAGAACTCCTTGAGGTTTACTGCAATAACCTTTTAGTCTGAATAACGTTTTAAATTATAGTATTCTGAATGCTGAATGAGAAAATGTTGGCTGAAATAGTCAACATTAAAAAAAAAAATAATTCCAATTCAATACCTTTAAAGAAACAACAATCTCATGCATCTTCTAATATATCCTATTCCTGATGAATATACATTGAAATTAGAAAGTTGCAGAGATTCCCCTGGGTTGTTTGATTACACAGGATCAGCAGAAATTGAATCATAGCCTTGAAGCATTGAAATAGGTTCTTCAGCCCAATTCATTCTTGCCAACTAAGATGTCTTAAGCTAGTCCCGATAGCCTGCATTTGGCCCATAGCACTCTAAACTTTTCCTATCCAGGTCCCCATCCAAATGCCTCAACGGGCAGTATACCCACCACCTTTGTGTGCAATGGATGCCCCCCCAGGTTTCTATTAAATATTTTCCTATTAAATCAGCTTAAACCTATGCCCTTTAGTTCTTGATTCCTATCCAGGGAAAAGGACCATGCATCCACCCTGTTGATTTCCCTCAGCCACCAGGGTTCCAATGAATAAAGTTCTAGCCTGCCACGTTGCTCCTTATAGCTCAGGTACTCGACTCTCTGCAGCATCTTCATAAATCTTCCCTGCAACTTTTCCAGCTCAACTACATCTTTCCTTTAGGAGGGTGACCAAAACTGAACAAAGTTGGCCTCCCCAATGCCTTTTACAACTGCAACATAACATACCAACTTGTAAGTTACACAAAAAAGCTGGAGAAACTCAGCGGGTGCAGCAGCATCTATGAAGCGAAGGAAATAGGCAACGTTTCGGGCCGAAACCCTTCTTCAGACTGATCGGGGGCGGGGGTGGGCGGGGACAAGAAAGGAAAAAGGAGGAGGAGCCTGAAGGTTGGGGGATGGGAGGAGACAGCAGGGGGACTGAGGAAGAGGAGGAGACAGCAAGGACTAACAAAATGTTAGACTACCCAAAATGTTTGGGGAGTCTGCATCCTGGGGGCATGAACATCGAATTCTCCCAATTTTGTTAGTCCTTGCTGTCTCCTATTTCCTTCGCTCCATAGGTGCTGCTGCACCCGCTGATTTTCTCCAGCTTTTTTGTGTAACCTTCGATTCTCCAGCATCTGCAGTTCCTTCTTAAATACCAACTTGTAAGTTGGTTATTTCCATGACTGATCAAAGCTAGTAAGCCTTCTTCACCAATATATCAATCAGTAATGCCACTTTTGGGGATCTATGTATTTCAATTCCCAGGTCCCTCCACTCTACAACACTCCCCAGGGCCCAACATTCAATATGAAGGTCCTGTCCTGCTTTGGCTTATCAAAATACACACCTCAAACTCATCAGAATTAAACTCCATTATCCGTTCCTCAATCCAAATGCTCAGTTTATCATGATATAGTTGAAATTCTTAATGACCTTCTTCACTGTTTATGATAGCACCTATGTTAGTGTCATCTGTAAATTTACCATGTGTTATATATTCTTATGCAAATTGTTGTTATAGATGACTGATGGTAGTGGGCCCAGCACTGATCCCTTTGGCACAGCAGTTGGCAGGGGTCTTCAGTCTGATAAACAACTTTCTGTCACAACCCTCTGCCTCCTACCATCCAGTTAGCTAGTTCTCCCTGGATCGCATGTGATCTAACCTTCCAGAGCAGCCTATCAGATGCTGATAAAACCTGATCAAAGGCTTGCTGAAGCCTATGAAATTAAACCGTTAACATGGGTGTACAATAGGTGAATATTTTTAAAACTATTTTCAGGTGGGGCTGGGGGTTTTGATTTGAATATTCTGATTTAAGGTTTCCTCCTGAAATGCTGAACATTCCTTTACATTAACAGATGTTGCTCGGCCCAATAAGATCCTTCAGCAGATTATTTGTTGCTCTGGGATCAAGCATCTGCTTTCTCTTGTATCTCTAACCTGAAGAATGTAATGTACCTATTCTCTTCTCTCCTTGACCTTATCTCCTAACATTTCTCGGCGCACACCTGGGACCCACATGACACTGTGCTATGATTATGGATTCAGAGAAAATGGTCTTTATAAGGAATTACTTTTATTGTAGTCCTGCTCTTCCTACCCAACAATCTGCTTGCTTGTTTTTAACTGACCAGAGAAAAGGAGTTAGGGTGTAAGTTGCAGCAGGAGTTAAGGTGTAAGTTGCAGCAGGATTTAAAACTGGCATGCAACAAAGGTAATGCCACTGTGGTGATGGGGGATTTCAATATGCAGGTAGACTGGGAAAATCAGGTTGGTTCAGGACCCCAAGAAAGAGAGTTTGTAGAATGCCTCAAGATGGATTCTAATGCCCCTGTCCCACTTAGGAAACCTGAACAGAAAGCTTGTAATTGAGCCGACCAGAGAAAAGGCAATTCTAGATTTAGTGTTGTCCAACAAACCAGATTTGATAAGAGAACTCGAAGTAAAGGAACCGCTTGGAGGTAGTGATCATAATATGATTAATTTTAATCTGCAATTTGAGAGGGAGAAGGTTAAATCGGAAGTGTCAGTGATGCAGTTGAACAAAGGGGACTATGAAGGCATGAGAAAGGAGCTTGCCAAGGTAGACTGGAAAGGGATCCTAGCAGGAATGACGGTGGAACAGCAATGGCAGGAATTTCTGGGCATAACCCAGAAGATGCAGGATCATTTCATTCCAATAAGGAAGAAAGATTCTTAGGGGAGTAGGAGGCAACCGTGGCTGACAAGAGAAGTTAGGGATAGAATAGAATTAAAATAAAAGATGTATAACACAGCAAAGAGTAGCCGGAAGCCAGAGGATTGGGAAACTTTCATAGGACAACAGAAGGAAACAAAATGGGCAATACGGGCTGAAAAGATGAAGTATGAGGGGAAGCTGGCCAGGAATATAAAGAAGGACAGTAAAAGCTTCTTTTGATATGTTAAGGGAAAAATAATAGCAGTCAAATGTGGGTCCCTTGAAGGCAGACACGGGTGAAATTATTATGGGGAACAAGGAAATGGCAGAAGAGTTGAACAGGTACTTCGGATCTGTCTTCTCTAAGGAAGACACAAACAATCTCCCAGAAGTACTGGAGGATAGAGGATCTTAGGTGGTCGAGGAACAGAAAGAAATTTTCATTTGGGGGAGAAATAGTATTGGGTAGGCTAATGAGACTGAAGGATGATAAATCCCCTGGATCTGATGGTCTGCATCCCAGGATCCTCTGGGAGGTGGCTCTAGAAATAATGGACGCATTGGTGATCATTTTCCAATGTTCAATAGATTCAGGATCAGTTCCTGTGGATTTGAGGATAGTTAATGTTATCCCACTTTTCAAGAAAGGAGCGAGAGAGAAAACGAGGAATTACATACCAGTTAGCCTGACTTTGGTGGTGGGAAAGATGCTGGAGTCAATTATTAAATAGATAATAATGGGGCATTTGGCTAGCAGTAAAAGGATTAGTCCAAGTCAGCATGGATTTATGAAAGGGAAATCATGCTTGACTAATCTTCTGGAATTTTTTGAGGATGTGACAAGTAAAATGGATGAAGGGGAACCAGTGGATGTAGGGTATGTAGACTTTCAGAAAACCTTTGATAAGGTCCCACACGGGAGACTGGCGACTAAAATTAGAGCACATGGTATTGGGGGTAGGGTGTTGACATGGATAGAAAATTAGTTAGCAGACAGGAAGCAAAGAGTAGGGGTGAACGGGTCATTTTCAGAATGGCAGGCAGTGGCGAGTGGAGTGCCGCAAGGCTCGGTGTTGGGGCTGCAACTGTTTACCATATATATGAATGATTGGAAGAGGGAATTAGGACCAATGCTGGCAAGTTTGCGGATGACACAAAGCTGGATGGCAGGGTAAACTGTGAAGAGGATGTTAGGAGGTTGCAAGGTGACCTGGACAGGTTGAGTGTGTGGGCAGATGCATGGCAGATGCAGTATAATATAGATTAATATGAAGTTATCCATTTTGGTGGCAAAAACAAGGGGGCAGATTATTATCTCAATGGGGTTAGGTTAGGTAACGGAGAGGTACACCGAGACCTGGGTGTCCTTGTACACCAGTCACTGAAAGTTGGCGTGCAGGTACAGCCAGCAGTGAAGAAAGCTAATGGAATGTTGGCCTTCATAACAAGAGGATTCTAGTATAGGCGTAAAGAGGTTCTTCTGCAGTTGTATAGGGCTCTGGTAAGACCACATCTGGAGTATTGTGTACAGTTTTGATCTCCTAATTTGAGGAAGGACATCCTTGTGATTGAGGCAGTGCAGTGTTTCCCTGGGATGGAAAGACTGTCATAATGATGAAAGATTGAAAAGACTGGGCTTGTATTCACTGGAGTTTAGAAGGATGAGGGGGTATCTTATAGAAACATATAACATTATAAAAGGACTGGACAAGATAGATGCAGGGAAAATGTTCCCAATATTGGGCGAGTCCAGAACCAGGGGCCACAGTCTTAGAATAAAGGGGAGGGAAATTGTTGACAGTTCTGGTTGAAACCTAGGACAAGCTTCAGGACAAGGAAGCCAAGTGCCTATATAGCACCGTCTGCCAGCTTTATGGGTTTTCCACTGGTCTAGTGAACTAACTTGTACGCCACCCCCATCTATAAACTATCTGTCGCTGCCAACCCACTATCAACACTACCCTTTTCACTGCTGGAATCCCTACCCCACCCCAAGCACCATTTACTCCACCCATCCATCTCAGAGCAGCACCTTCCCCATCTCCTACTGATCTCTGCCACCTTTCATCAATCAGGCTCTTCACCTGCCATCTGCTTCATCTTCATTTACCATCCACAAAGAATCACATCTCCCACCAAAAACCACCTGAGCCTCCATGTAATTGGATTTATTAAACCTTGATTTTGCGTGGAGTCATTGCCATGTAACTGCCCGAGGAAAATGGCATCCTCTGCATCCCCTATTCCAAAGATCTACCCCAATCAGGATGCAGGTGAACCATCAACCTGTTAGTCGGAATACCTTGTGTAAGAAAGATAAAATAAAACCAGAGAGATACTCTGCAATTTCAGGAGCTTGTATTTTTAGGTTCTGCGCAATGAATTCAATTTCATTTCCCTCCTCCATTGCCAGGGTGAGAGTCTTTATTTCCCCCCTCTTGAATATTGCTTGACTTACTAAGTGCATCCAGCATTTCTGGATTTATTCAAAAGTTTAATAGACTCATTAAAGTTAGCACAAGGGGAATCAATGCCCACTGATTTTTAATTATTAACTCAAGGTACAAAAGCTTGAAGCAATTGTCTTGCATCCCTGTATGTACTAAATGAAGGCAGCTTTTAATCTTTAATTCTGGGGATCTTATCTTACTTTCCTGGCTGAACCTTCAGGGAAATTGTCAGGCAATAATTTAATCATTTTATGAAACCTTTATGTTGTACAGCCATTGTCATTCCATCAAAAGCAATCACCACTCAGGTTTCCCAGATAGACAGTTTACTCCCAATCTCACAAGTTGAACTTCAATCTTTAAATCACTCCTTTATTCTTTCTATATATCTTCATATAGAATTGATAGGCAAAAGATGGGAACAGGCTCTTTGTCCCACAGAGTGCATGCCGGCCATTGATCACCTGGTTCACATTAGATCTGTTCATAAATTCATAGGTCATAGGAGCAGAATTAGGCCACTTAGCTCAGCTGTTTGTGGCAATGAATTCCACAGATTCACCATCACCTGACTAAAGAATTTCCTCCTCATCTTTCTAAATGTGCATCCTTTTATTGTGAGGCTATGCCCTCTAGTCCAAGACTCTCCCACTAGTGGAAACATCCTCTATCCAGCCCTTACACCATTCAATAAGTTTCAATGAGAGCCCCACTCATCCAGCGAGTATAAACCCAGTGCCGTCAAATGCTCATCATGCGTTAACAGGGCCTTGGTGAGACCACACCTGGAGTATTATGCACCGTTTTGGTCTCCTAATCTGAGGAAAGACATTCTTGCCATAGAGGGAGTACAGAGAAGGTTCACCAGACTGATTCCTGAGATGTCAGGACTTTCATATGAAGAAAGCTTGTACTCACTAGAATTTAGACGATTGAGGGGGGATCTTATAGAAACTTACAAAATTCTTACGGGGTTGGACAGGCTAGATGTAGGAAGAGTGTTCCCGATGTTGGGGAAGTCCAGAACAAGGGGTCACAGTTTAAGGATAAGGGGGAAATCTTTTAGGACCAAGATGAGAAAAACATTTTTCACACAGAGAGTGATGAATCTCTGGAATTCTCTGCCACAGAAGGTAATTGAGGCCAGTTCATTGGCTATATTTAAGAGGGAATTAGATGTGGCCCTTGTGGCTAAAGGGATCAGGGGGTATGGAGAGAAGGCATGTACAGGATATTGAGTGGATGATCAGCCATGATCATATTACAATTGTTCCAAGTCAATTAACCTAGAAATCTGCACGTCTTTGGAGCGTGGGAGGAAACCAGGGATTCTGGAGAAAACCCACACCGGTCACGGGGAGAACGTGCAAACTCCGTACAGACAGCGCCCATGGTTCGGGATCGAACCCGGGTCTCTGGTGCTACCGCTGCGCCACCGCATATTGAATGGTGGTGCAGGCTCGAAGGGCTGAATGGCCTACTCCTGCACCTATTTTCTATGTTTCTATGTTTCTAACCCAATCATCCCCGGGATTATTCTTGCAAACCACCTTTGGATCCTTTCCAATGCCAGCATATCCTTCCTCAGGTATGGGGCTGAAAGCTGCTCAAAATACTCAAAATGCAGTCTGACCAGTGGCTTTGAATGCGTTCATATTACATTCCTGTTTTTATATTCTAGTCCTCTTGAAATAAATGCTAACATTGCATTTGCTTTTACTACCAATTCGACTTGCAAATTAACCTTTTAGGAATCCTGCACCAGCACTCCCAAGTTCCTTTGAACCTCCAATTTCTGAATCCTCTGCCTTTTTAGAAAATAGTCTTTGCCCTAATTCCTTTTACCAAATACATGATTCCGCAAATTGCTAAGCTGTAATGTGGCACAGTAGCGCAACAGTAGAGTTGTCGCCTTATGCCCCTGTCCCACTGAGGAAACCTGAACTGAAACCTCTGGAGACTTTGCGCCCCACCCAAGGTTTCCGTGCGGTTCCCGGAGGTTTTTGTCAGTCTCCCTAGTGGTCAAGTGGTTTCCACTTCTTCTATGTTTCACTGATTATTTAAAAAAATTCAAAACCGGCAGCGACTAAAAATAGGTTGCCGTTTTAAAAATCAGTAATTATTTAGTCGAAGCCGGTTGCGGTGCTAGTTGATTGGAGGTTGCCGGAGGTTGCAGGTCTTACCTTCCACTACCTGCAACCTCTGGCAACCACCTTCAACTAGCATCACTACACACGTCACTACATGCGTCACCACGCATTACGACGCATCACGACCCGACCACGACACAACAACCTCTTTTGAGGCTGTCGACTAAAATGTCACCCAAGTTGGACAGGCCCATTAATGTCACCATTTCTACTGGACACTTATCATTGTATACAGTGTTTGAGCATTAAGCAAGAAGGCATGTGCACTCACTATTATACATGTAAGGGTTCTTATTGGACTATTTTGAACAACAAGGTTTGAATCAATAGTTATCCCTCAACCAGCATGAATAAAACAGACTGCATGGTCAGTATTTGCTTCTTTTCTGTGCCTGCTGTGTGACTTGACTGCTGTTCCGGCCCACATTAACATGAATACACTGGAATGGTTCTTAATTAATCCTGAACCACTTTGTTTTGCTATGAAAATGTTATATAAATATAAAGCACAGTGGTTCAATATCTCAGAATCCCTGCTTAACAACATCATGCAACAGCCTGCCAGGAAGTGCTCAAGACAACTGTAGATAAACTATAAATAATGCCTTGCCTGCATTGCTACTTGCTGAGAACAAATAAAATATTAAACATAATTTTTCATAACAAATGGCGACTGCGTTTATTAAATATGGGATTTTCATTGTTCATCACGGAAAGCGGTTTAAATTGCTTAGAAGCCTGATAAATTTGTTAAGCAGTTTTATGTTAAATGATTTTAAATTGAGAGGTATCTTTGAGACCTCCGTGATATTGAAGAAATACAATAATAATTGTGATTAAAATCAATAATCAAGAAACAGATCATGCTGAACTCGTAAAGAAGTTTCTAAAAAAATATCATGCGATTTACTAGCATAAATTAATAAAACAACCTAGAGTTTTTCCACTTTATAAAATGCCTATTTTGTTTTAAATCTGACATAATTGACACTTTATGAGCAAAGTGAAGAATTTCTGCTGCCCTGAGAGCAACAGAATTGGTAAGCAAATTAGAACGTACATCTTTGAAGCAATGATCCTTTTTAATAGATTTTCTTTTTTTCTCTCTTTATATTTCTTTTAGAATCCCTTCAATGAACAAAACCTGGAAATTGCTATTTGCATCTTTACTCAATTAATATTTATTTAATTATTTATCTGCTATTTTAAAAGATGTGTCAGTTTTCGTGGTGTTTTATTGTCAATATATTCTGATAAAATACTTTGAAAAGTTGTCATATAACAACTTTGTACATTCAGTAATCTCCAGTCTTCAGTAGACACAAGGGACTACAGATGCTAAAATATCTCCAGGTTCACCAGACTGATTCCTGGGATGTCAGGACTGTCTTATGAAGAAAGACTGGATAGACTTGGTTTATACTCTCTAGAATTTAGGAGATTGAGAGGGGATCTTATAGAAACTTACAAAATTCTTAAGGGGTTGGACAGGCTAGATGCAGGAAGATTGCTCCCGATGTTGGGGAAGTCCAGGACAAGGGGTCACAGCTTAAGGATAAGGGGGAAATCCTTTAAAACCGAGATGAGGAGAACTATTTTCACACAGAGAGTGGTGAATCTCTGGAACTCTCTGCCACAGAGGGTAGTTGAGGCCAGTTCATTAGCTATATTTAAGAGGGAGTTAGATGTGGCCCTTGTGGCTAAGGGGATCAGAGGGTATGGAGAGAAGGCAGGTACGGGATACTGAGTTGGATGATCAGCCATGATCATATTGAATGGCGGTGCAGGCTCGAAGGGCCAAATGGCCTACTCCTGCACCTAATTTCTATGTTTCTATCTCCAGTATTCCATGTTTTAGATCATACATCATGGAAGTATATAGCTAAATATCTTTTTCAAAAGTAACATCACATTGCAAATACAAAAATAAGAAAGAAAACTCAAAGGATAATTTTGTAACTTCATTTTGCTGGCAGAGAGGTTCAGCAAAGTGAATCAACATTATAAAATAGCATATAATCAATGAGTAAAGTATTAACACTTTATTTTAGTAAAGGGCCTGTCCACACTTTCCCAAATAACTCATGAATTCTCCTGAGCTATTTGCAAATTCTCCCGAGTTTTCAAACTCGCAGAATGTTCGTAACGATTCCATAGTAGGCCGTAGGATTCCGTGGATATATCGTGGCGGCTCGTTATGCCAGCCGTAGATACTCGGGGCTATTTTTTTACTCGTGGATATTTTTCATCATGCTTAAAAAAGTCCTGACTTACGTGATGCCCCGAGTGCCTACGTCTGGCATAAAGAGCCACTGAGTTATATCCACGGATTCCTACGGCCTACTATAGACTTCTTACAAACCTCTGTACCCGGATATTTTGAAGATGAGAAAAATAAATCAGTCCTGTTGCCGTGCTTCGATGGATAGAAGAGAAACTGAGAAATTTCAGTCAAAAACTTTGCACTGAAAAATGTATTGTGTTTCTCTTTCCACAGATGCTGTTTAATCAGCCAATGTTTTCTTGAAGAATGGTCTGAAGAAGGATTTCAACCCAAAACGTCACCCATTCCTTCTCTCCAGACATGCTGCCTGTCCTGTTGAGTTACTCCAGCTTTTTGTGTCTATCTTCGGTTTAAACCAGCATCTACAGAGCCTTACATATATTTGACAGGTTACCATACATCTTTGTAGCATTCTCGTTAAAGGAACACTATCAATGTAATTTGATGCAGAACTTTTTAAAAAAGGGTGTCCGGCTAATAAATGCTCATTTCCCAACAGGAATCTTAATCTTAAATCTCAATCTTTCATCTTAAAACAATCCATTTTATCACGAAGCACAACAAAAAAGAATGGCTTTGCATCATCCAGTGCCTTTCATTTGATCAGTTCAGCTAAGACATTTCAGATCCAATAATGTGCTTTTGAATGATGGTCACTATTGCAAATAGGAAAATATGTCAACCTATTCACAAGGAGAACAATCCCATAAATGAAATGAGTTAAGCTGATATAGCATTTTTGGAAATAATTTCAAATCTCTGTGCTGGGGCTTTAACCTCAAACTTAAATGTAACATAGAAACATAGAAACATAGAAAATAGGTGCAGGAGTAGGCCATTCGGCCCTTCGAGCCTGCACCACCATTCAATATGATCATGGCTGATTATCCAACTCATTATCCTGTACCTGCTATCTCTTCATACCCCCTGATCCCTTTAGCCACAAGGGCAGAGGAGATTTACTAGAATGTTGCCTGGGTTTCAGCAACTAAGTTACAGAGAAAGGTTGAACAAGTTAGGTCTTTATTCTTTGGAGCGCAGAAGGTTAAGGGGGGACTTGATAAAGGTCTTTAAAACGATGCGAGGGATAGACAGAGTTGACGTGGATAAGCTTTTCCACTGAGAGGAGGGAAGATGCAAACAAGGGGACATGACTTGAGAATTAAGGGACAGAAGTTTAGGGGTCCCTTGCAGTCAGAAACAGGTGAGTTGATCATGGGGAACAAGGACATGGCGGACCAATTGAATAACTACTTTGGTTCCGTCTTCACTGAGGAAGACATAATTAATTTGCCAGAAATAGCAGGGGACCGCGGGTCAAAGGAGATGGAGGAATTGAGTGAAATCCAGGTTAGCCGGGAAGTGGTGTTGTGTAAATTGAATGGATTAAAGGCCGATAAATCCCCAGGGCCAGAGAGGCTGCATCCCAGAGTACTTAAGGAAGTAGCTCCAGAAATAGTGGATGCATTAATGATAATTTTTCAAAACTCTTTAGATTCTGGAGTAGTTCCTGAAGATTGGCGCGTAGCAAATGTAACCCCACTTTTTAACAAGGGAGGGGGAGAGAGAAAATGGGGAATTACAGACCAGTTAGTCTAACATCGGTAGTGGGGAAACTGTTAGAGTCAGTTATTAAAGATAGTATACAAACTTAAAGTACACGGCATTGGGGGTTCAGTATTGATGTGGATAGAGAACTGGCTGGCAAACAGGAAGCAAAGAGTAGGAGTAAACAGGTCCTTTTCACAATGGCAGGCAGTGACTAGTGGGGTACCGCAAGGCTCAGTGCTGGGACCCCAGCTATTTACAATATATATTAATGATCTGGATGAGGGAATTGAAGGAAATATCTCCAAGTTTGCGGATGACACTAAGCTGGGGGGCAGTGTTAGCTGTGAGGAGGATGCTAGGAGACTGCAAGGTGACTTGGATAGGCTGGGTGAGTGGGCAAATGTTTGGCAGATGCAGTATAATGTGGATAAATGTGAGGTTATGCATTTTGGTGGCAAAAACAGGAATGCAGACTATTATCTAAATGGTGGCCGACTAGGAAAAGGGGAGATGCAGCGAGACCTGGGTGTCATGGTACACCAGTCATTGAAAGTAGGCATGCAGGTGCAGCAGGCAGTGAAGAAAGCGAATGGTATGTTAGCTTTCATAACAAAAGGATTTGAGTATAGGAGCAGGGAGGTTCTACTGCAGTTGTACAGGGTCTTGGTGAGACCACACCTGGAGTATTGCGTACAGTTTTGGTCTCCAAATCTGAGGAAGGACATTCTTGCCATAGAGGGAGTGCAGAGAAGGTTCACCAGACTGATTCCTGGGATGTCAGGACTGTCTTATGAAGAAACACTGGATAGACTTGGTTTATACTCTCTAGCATTTAGGAGATTGAGAGGGGATCTTATAGAAACTTACAAAATTCTTAAGGGGTTGGACAGGCTAGGTGCAGGAAGATTGCTCCCGATGTTGGGGAAGTCCAGGACAAGGGGTCACAGCTTAAGGATAAGGGGGAAATCCTTTAAAACCGAGATGAGAAGAACTTTTTTCACACAGAGAGCGATGAATCTCTGGAACTCTCTGCCGCAGAGGGTTGTCGAGGACAGTTCATTGGCTATATTTAAGAGGGAGTTAGATGTGGCCCTTGTGGCTAAGGGGATCAGAGGGTATGGAGAGAAGGCAGGTACGGGATACTGAGTTGGATGATCAACCATGATCATCTTGAATGGCGGTGCAGGCTCGAAGGGCCGAATGGCCTACTCCTGCACCTAATTTCTATGTTTCTATGTTTCTATGAGGGGGAACTTCTTTACTCAGAGAGTGGTGGCTGTGTGGAATGAGCTTCCAGTGAAGGTGGTGGAGGCAGGTTCGTTTTGATCATTTAAAAATAAATTGGATAGTTATATGGACGAGAAAGGAATGGAGGGTTATGGTCTGAACGCAGGCATATGGGACTAGGGGAGAATACGTGTTCGGCACGGACTAGAAGGGTCGAGATGGTTCCGTGCTGTAATTGTTATATGGTTATATGGTTATAATGGCCACATCTAACTCCCTCTTAAATATAGCCAATGAACTGGCCTCAACTACCTTCCGTGGCAGAGAGTTGTACATATGCAAACGATAAGAAGAATCAAACATAACACAAGGATTAACTATGGAGAATCTATTTGATTTCAGCTCCTTTATTCTTCGAGGAATAAGAAATGGTTATGCGAACATATGTAACAATTTACCGATATACCAAGGCTATTGTCTCAAAAGCCTTGGATCAATCTATGCAGCTTTTTCCATGTAGACTTTTCACTTTTGGCAATAACATCCTTGATATTCTGATGGTAGTCCAGAAAGACACAGTGACCTTCTTAAATTCCTTGTACAATTCAAATTCACTTTTACATTCATGTTTGAAACCTTCTGTTGTGACATGTATTCTTTCAGCAGTTCTATATCATTCGCTCTGCTACCCTCAAAACCTTTATTGTAGTTCAAATTACACAAACTCACGCACTGAGTTTCCAAATAAAAATATTTATATTGAACAAAAGTCTATGCAATTATTTTCTTTTTTCTGTGCTACCTATTCATAGGTTTAGTATTTGAACTTGAATTATTGATAATGTCATCTAATGTGACAGTATTGTGCCTGTTTGGTTGGAAATGTGGCACGTGGAATTCATGCAGAAATAAATAAGGTGCTGGATTTTGTTCTGAAAAATGATGTAATGCAGGGAATAACAAATTATGTAATTTCAACGGAGGTTCAAACCATTTGAAAACCCAGGTTCAAGAGTCAAGAATGTTTTTTTTGTCATATGTCCCAGATAGAACAATGACATGATTTATTGCATGCTGCAGCTCAACAGAATATGTAATCATAATAAATAATAACAAAAACTCGCAGAAAAAAACAAACAGACAATAACTGTGCAATAATAATAATGGGAAGAAGCCGTTCCTGAACCTGGATGTTACAGTTCTCAGGCTTCTGTACCTACTTCCCAATGGCAGTGGTGAGATGAGTGTGTGGCAAGAATGGTGGGGGTCTTTGCGGACATTGGCTGCCTTCAATGGTGGGGAGGTCAGAGCCGGTGATGGACCGGGCAGTGTTTACAACATTTTGCAGTCTTTTCCGCTCCTGGGCATTCAAGTTGCCGAACCAGGCCACGAGGCAACCAGCCAGCATGCTCTCTACTGTGCACCCGTAGAAGTTCAAGAGAATCCTTTTTGGCATACCGAATCTCCGTAATCTTCTCAGGAAGTAGAGGTGCTGATGTGCTTTATTTATGATTGCATCAGTGTGCTGGGTCCAGGAATGATCGGTGGAAATATGCACGCCCAGGAATTTGAAGTTCTTGTCCCTTTCCACCATCGTCCCGTTGATATAAACAGGATTGTGGGTCCTATCCGACCCCTTCCAAAGTCTACAATCAGTTCTTTGGTTTTGCTGATATTAAAAGCCAAGTTGTTGCGCTGGCACCATTTGGTCAGTCGGTCAACCTCACTTCTATGCTCTGACTCATTACCATTTGCAATTCGTTCCACAATGCTGTTGCATTAAATCACAGTCAAAACAATCAACAATCAACAATCAGTTTTATTCGTCACATTGAACATAAAGTGCAAGTGAAATTAATTTGTCAGCAGCGATACAATAATAAAGAACACACAATACACAATAAAAGTTTAACACAAACATCCACCACAGCATTCATCACTGTGGTGGAAGGCACAAAATTTGGCCAGTCCTCCTCCATTTCCCCCCCGTGGACAGGACCAAAGTCCAGAGTCAGTCCAGGATCGGCTCTTCCCCACCGGAGACCGCGGCTTTAGGTTGGTGTAGACCGCAGGCCGGCAGTCGAGATTTAAAGTCCCCGCCGCAGCCAGAAGCACCGCAGACCGCAGGGCCAGCGGTCGAAGCTCCCCTCTAGGGGTGATGGTAAGTCCATGCCGGGCCCACGGTAGAAGTTGGCCGCGGGCCGGCGGTGGAAGCTTCTTCTTCACCCGGGTCCCCTACGAGGGATCCCGGGCTGTAGACACCACGCCAGCTGGAACTCTGCAGACCGTGGCGTCTGGCTGCCGGCTGCCGCGGGCCAGCGAAACGGAGCGCTCCCCTCCAGGGAGACCCAGCGAGGGCTCGCCTACTCCCTGCCGAGAGTCCACGCTGCACCCGCTGCTGAAGCTCCAGGCGTGTCTCCGGGAAAGGCCGCGCCGATCCTCATTGTTAGGCCACGGGGGAGGCGACCTGTAAAAAGTCGCCTCTCCATGGAGGAGGCGACCAAAGCGGTTTCCCCCTCACCCGCCCCCCCACACCACTCCCCACACAAGACACCTAAGAAACACAAAAAACATACTTTAAAACATACTAAAAAAAAAAGAATTGAAAAAAACAGACACGCTGCTGACAGGGCGCCGGCTTGCAGCGCCCCCACCGACAAATTAAAAGCCAACAAACAAAACCAACATATAAAATTATACAAAACACTAATGTTCTGGAACTCAAAATCATTTAACCAATGACCAAGGCCAATGACAACAGAAAGAATTATTCTTATTTTCAGCTGTTGAGCACTTGAAAATCCATTTCAATATTGGTAAAATTTTGGATGATCATGAATTCCATTAAGCTGATCACCCAGGCACACATTTAATGCATTTGTGGGTGTATGTTAGCAAGATCAGATTCATTTTACAGCAGATTAAAAAATTATATCAGTTCCACGTAATGACTTTGTCCCTTAAACATCATAATGCCTCGCCATGATATGCCAAATAACATTTGTAAACTAAACAGTTGATTTGCATTGTCCAAACAGTACACATTGGCATAAATGAGAACTAACTAAGTAAGGAGAATGAGTTTGTCATATATGGTGCATATCTTGTGTAAAAATATGTTTTTCATTTTTAAGCAGCATTTATGTCTGGCAATATGTTGAAGTGCCTCTAATCGGACATGAATGAATGAATAGGTTTATTGTCATTGCACAATACTGTGCAACAAAATTCCATTACATCTCTGGAACTCTCTGCCACAGAGGGTAGTTGAGGCCAGTTCATTGGCTATATTTAAGAGGGAGTTAGATGTGGCCCTTGTGGCTAAGGGGATCAGGGGATATGGAGAGAAGGCAGGTACAGGATACTGAGTTGGATGATCAGCCATGATCATATTGAATGGCGGTGCAGGCTCGAAGGGCCGAATGGCCTACTCCTGCACCTAATTTCTATGTTTCTATGTTTCTATCTCCTCCAGTTAAAAAAATACAAACACGACAACCATTGACACATATGTACACTTATTAGTAAAATAATAAATAAGTATTTAAAAAGAATTAAAAAGAATTTTGCGGCATTTCTTGGAATTACATTTTGCTTCCCCAATGTTCTCTGTTGGAATTTAGCTCTTTTATCGCACATGGGTAGACACTATTTTTTAGTCTACCGGTGCGAGCCTTCAGAGTCCTGAATTGCCTCCCAGAGTGTAGCAGAGTGAAAAGGTGGTTGGCAGGGTGGGATGTGTCCTGCTTGATATTTGTGGCCCTGCGCAAGCATCGGGCCTTGTATATGTCATCCAAGGAGGGCATTTGAGCGTTTGTAATGCCCTGCGCAGTTTTTATAATTCCCTGCAGCGCCCTCCTCTCAGCCACAGTACAGCTAGCAAACCACACCAGGATTCCATAGGTGAGGATACTTTCCACGGCGCATCAGTAGAAGGACAGCAGCAGCGGCTGTGAGACGTTTGCTCTCCGCAGAGACCTCAGGAAATACAGCCACTGATGTGACTTCTTCACGAGAGTGACGGTGTTCATTTGCCACTTGAGGTCCTGGGAGATGTTTATTCCCAGGAACATATTGCCATATTATTGCCATAGAGGGAGTGCAGAGAAGGTTCACCAGACTGATTCCTGGGATGTCAGGACTGTCTTATGAAGAAAGACTGGATAGACTGGGTTTATACTCTCTAGAATTTAGGAGATTGAGAGGGGATCTTATAGAAACTTACAAAATTCTTAAGGGGTTGGACAGGCTAGATGCAGGAAGGTTGCTCCTGATGTTGGGGAAGTCCAGGACAAGGGGTCACAGCTTAAGGATAAGGGGGAAATCCTTTAAAACCGAAATGAGAAGAACGTTTTTCACACAGAGAGTGGTGAATCTCTGGAACTCTCTGCCGCAGAGGGTAGTCGAGGCCAGTTCATTGGCTATATTTAAGAGAGAGTTAGATGTGGCCCTTGTGGTTAAGGGGATCAGAGGGTATGGAGAGAAGGCAGGTACGGGATACTGAGTTGGATGATCAGCCATGATCATATTGAATGGCGGTGCAGGCTCGAAGAGCCGAATGGCCTACTCCTGCACCTAATTTCTATGTTTCTATGTTTCTATGTAACTTAAAGCCAGTGACTCTCTCCACCATGTCTCCTTTGATGTATAAGGGAGCAGGTTCCTCTCTCCTCTTCCTGTGGCCAAGAGCTGTACAAAAGGATGTAACAGAGAGAAAGAGCTGCAGACAGTAACACATGGTCAAAGGGAAGAGCGACTGTACGTACGTAAACTAACACTTGAAATGATTAGTAATGAAACAAGTGTGATTTCTCCTATTTCAAATGGACACAGCCAGGAACATGTTTTATGTAGATTTAATAATAGCGACCATACAAAGTTAGGGAGTTCATAAAGAGGCCATTTTGGAAACTATCTACCATGTAGCTAGTCTTTATGCTCTTCATAACCACAAACGATTTCTGCAGGATTTTCCTAGATCAGAGATTCCCTAATTCTGTATCCCTGCAGAATCCAACCCACTACTTATTTTATATGTTATATATCACTTATTATCAACTATTCATCAAACCCTAACCCACTTGCCAAAATCCCCTCCTCTGAGCACCTGCCGAGTCATTCACCCCATCATTTCACTGTAGCTTGGATGGTGCATGTGGTGAACTGAACTGAACTGAACTCAAGCGACTTTTTAACATCTTCTCCCCAATTAACAATTATGTGCTGGATCAAATGATATAAATCAACTTTAAATCTCGAGAAGGGAACCCATTGTGTTTAATATTAGAGGGATTGAAGATATAGTAGCTCTTCATCAAATATGAAAGGGAACCTTATCGTAAGTGAAGCAAACATACCATGAAACTATAGCTATGGTGACCAAATAAGTATTCCACCAAAATGAAATATCTGGCCAATTCATACACAAGGCTTGTACTCAAACCATTAAGATTTAGTGTATACTAAATCGGCATGGTTCTTTTGAACTCGTAGTGCAGTGGAGTGGGGTCGCTATGTAGTTATAGGCTGTCCAGGTAGCCGTAAGCAATCTCCTTTGCTGACTGGGCATTTTAATTGGCTCATTGGAGTTTTCAGAACCAAGGAAAACCGACCGGTAATGTTAAATGCCCGCTAACTTTATTAAAAGTTGTCTGGCTTCTTAAAAGTGTCTCCACTCCTTCTATCCCCCTTCTCCCTGCTTCTCCCCCCTTCTACCCCATTCAACCCCTTTCTCTCCCCTTCTCTCCCCTTCTCTCCCCCTTATCTCCCTCCCGCCTCCCCCCTCCTCCGCACTCTCTAAAGGACTTACTGTACATTGTGCCAGCTATCTTTTACCATCCTGTTCATCACAGACGTGAATTTCAGACAGCGCTCCCCCGCTTTCACTGGCCCCTGCCTTTGCGATGTGTTTGTGTGTGTGTGTGTGTGTGCTGCCGGTCGATCCAGCTCGCTGTTTCAGAAGGAGAAAAATGGTAAATGAAATGACTAACAGTAGCATTTAATCTACACAAAATTTGTTATAAATTACATTAGAATATCAGGCTAGAACTAAATGATGCAAGGATTTGAAACAATGTGACGTTTCCCACTCATTTCCTGCCTGATTACAAAGCCAAAAGTGGATGGAATATGATAGGAAACGTAAAATATGGGATGAAATCGAGAAAGGCTTGTTGGTAGTAGGATCGCCAGCCTATTAATCTTGAGCAAATAGGGGGAAAAGTGACATAGTTGACATCTGCGGCACAATGTTTCCTGAAGGGGGCACAGTGGTGCAGGCATAGAGTTGTTACCTCACAGCACCAGAGACCTTGGTTGGGTCCTGACTACAGGTGCTGTCTCTGTGGAGTTTGTATGTTCTCCCTATGACCGCATGGATGCTCCCCAGCTACTTTGGTTTCTTCCCACATTCCAAAGACATGTAGGTTTATAAGTTAATTGGCTTTGGTAAAGTATTGTCCCTATGTGTGTAGGATAGAACTAGTGTGAATGGGTGATTGCTGGTTGCTACGGATTCAGTGAGCTGAAGGGCCGGTTTCCACGCTGTATCTCAAAACTAAACTAAACTAAATGAATGAAAATGTTCTCAGTCTTGCTGTTTCTGTGCTGGAAAAAGTCCCGCTTGATCAGCAACCATAAATTGACAGAGTCAAGACAACACACACAACTAAGATCAGCATTCCAAAAACCATGCTCTGTCTCCGACCGGAAGGCACTGCAGAGGGTGGTGAAAATTGCCCAACGCATCACCGGTTCCACGCTCCCCTCCATTGAGTCTGTCCAAAGCAAGCGCTGTCTGCGGAGGGCGCTCAGCATCGCCAAGGACTGCTCTTACCCCAACCATGGACTGTTTACCCTCCTACCATCCGGGAGGCGCTACAGGTCTCTCCGTTGCCGAACCAGCAGGTCGAGGAACAGCTTCTTTCCGGCGGCTGTCACTCTACTAAACAACGTACCTCGGTGACTGCCAATCACCACCCCCCCCCAGACACTTATTATTTATTTTTTTGTTCAAATCGTTTGCTATGTCGCTCTTCAAGGGAGATGCTAAATGCATTTTGTCTCTGTACTGTACACTGACAATGACAATTAAAATTGAATCTGAATCTGAATCTGAATCTGAGAATCTGGTGTGTGTGTGTGTGTGTGTGTGTGTGTGTGTGTGTGTGCGTGTGCATGTGCGTGTGCATGTGCGTGTGGTCGGTCGATCCAGATTGCCGTTTCATCGCTGACGGTCGATCCAGCTCGAGGTTTTTCAGGCGAGTGCCCTCGAGCTTGAAGGTCGAAGGGAGTTGCTGAAAAGTCACGTTAGTGGGACAGGCAAAATATAGAATTTTAAATAATGGCTCAATATGCCAAATAATGAAACAACATTAGCCACCCTTCTGCCTGAAACTTCACCTGTGGTAAAGCCGCCACAATTTACTTGCTAGGTTCTTACAAGATCAGAGGAGAACTTTGTTATGGTTCTGGGGATGTGTCAACTTTAATGAGCTTGAAAACACTTTCCCTTGGGTAATTTGTATTTGTAATTTGTATAGAAGTTACACTCCTATGCCTCAATCCCTTAGCTTCCATGGTCTTCTGATCATTTAAAACAAATTAGAAATATTCATTTAATATCTCCCCCTGCTCTTGCAGTCCTATCATAAAGACAGCAATGGTGATATTCAAGAAGACCTTTTCTTTCTCTTGCCTCCCGTTATTCTTAATATACAAGTAGAATCTCTTGAGATTTCCCTTTACCTTGTCTGCCAGGTCCATTTCACATAATTCCCCTTCCTTCAAGATTGCCTTAAGTGCACTCCTTCTATTCTTATACTCAGGGAGGCATTATTTTCATCCCAACTGCATAAATCTACTCATGTTTCTTCATTTGTCCTGACCAGAGCCCCAATAGCTCTCATCATCCAGGGTTTCCCAAATTTGCCAGCCAAAGAAGAATTGAACAAACACGTGTTAAGTATTTCTATGGAATTCCGATTCAGATTAGTTTATTGTCAAATACACAAGGGTACAATGAAAGGACTTATTTGCATTATTTGCAGAGTAAACAAAAAAGTACACATGAGCTAAGGATTTATACGGCAAGAAATAAACAACTTAAAAACTAAGCTAAGATTGCACAGCAAAAAAACCCCTCAAGTACAACAATGGAATAAAAAAGAGGTAATGACTTTATAATAGAAAGATCTTTCAAGAATTGTACAAAATTAGCATATTCATGACAACATTTTTAATTTTGGAAATTTTCATTTTTTGAGTATTTATTGTATTCCAATACTTAATACAAAAGCATCTGGTGCATAAACAAGTAAGAGAGTTTGGATGTTTTTTGTAATTATATAGCTTATGTTATTTCTCCAGAGTGAGGTCGTAAGCACTTGTACTTTGTGGCTTATTATTATGGAGGCAAAATTGCAATTTAAAGAAGGAATGATTAAGTCACTTATAAAATTTGGTCTGGTTTGTGGAAATAAATGTTGTGGCACATCATTGTTTTCAGCAACATCAGCCCCTTCCTAAGATTTTCAAATTACATTTTCAATATAAACAACTTTCACAGGTTTCAAAAGTTTATTGAACACAATTGTCTAAATATTATTACACAGGTTAAAATACAGTGTTATCAAATTGTTTGGTTTATCGAAGAATAAATTATGCTGATTTGAGCTTCACGCATTTCTGGTGGATTCTACTTAGGTCTTAGTCTTTCAGCTTGAAAAATCCTAAAGTAATTGGTTTGAGAATGTACTGGTTATTATCTTTCCTCTTTTTGTAGTTGGTTTTGGGTTCAATCCCTAGTGAAACTAGTTACCTGTAAACCTTAACATTTAATGACATGAACATGGATAAGTAAATGGCTTCTTTCTCTCGCAATAAGAGGGACACTAGGGCCGAGTTGAGGTTTGAGAGTGAAGTAATCAATGTTATATACACATATAAAGCACAAAGAAATGTCATTTGAACACATTAGTGCACTTATTACAAAGTGTTCATAGCCCATTCAACTTCAAGCTTGTGCTAAGATCACTATAATTCACTGACCTACAAAATTATTACGTAAAGTTAAGGGCCTGTCCCACGAGCATGCGACTGCATGCGGTGAACGCAACCAAACCGGAAGCGGGGGCCGCGCGGAGGTCGAGTGATCCCGTAGGAGTTGACGTGAAGTTCGAGCGAAGTCCGCGGGAAGTTCGCGCGTGACGTACAGCGTCGAAACGCTGTGCATGGCCATCAAAGCGGTACGTATGGCCTCAATGCAGCTGCGGGCCGGCAGGCCGTTGCTGCGTGGAATTTTTGGAGTTTCAGTTTTTCGGAGCCCCGCACGATGTCGGGACCAGCTCCGCACAACTCCATATGGCTCAAGCGACCACGTTAGGTCGCGCTTGCTGCATGCAGTCGCATGCTTGTGGGACAGGCCCTTAAGTGACTGCTTTTAGGAAATGGGGGGGGGGGGGGGGGGGGTAAGGGGGGGGGGGGGGGGGGGGGGGCGTTAAGGTTATACTCCAGAATTCAAATCTATGTCGTCACAAATATTTACCAAAATCTTTGGTGTTGATATTATCATACAGGTACTAGAATTGGGGGCAATTTGAAGAAAGAGAATCAGTTCTTGTGAAAATAGCAAATGCCTGGAATTCTTTGTTTAAACGTGATGTGATGCAACATTACTCTTGAATAAATGACAGTAGCTATTGTTGGGGGATGAAATCATGCCCTTTGAGAAATCCATCTGGGCTCTTCCAGTGCGAATCTATACTAGTTTGTCTAATATTTTTTATTCATGAGTTGACGCAACTGATAAAGGAGCTCAAAGCAGCCCATGACAGCACTGAGGAACAATTTTGAAAATAATATGATGCATTGTTTAGTTCACTTGCAATTTAACAGCACATTCTGTTCAGAGCTGGGGAAGTCACAAAGCAGCTCCAGCACAAACAGCAGAATGGTGAAACATCTCACAAAGCCCAAAGAATCTGCTCGATCTTGTCACACACTTTATCTGTTGAAGCACTCTTTCAACGTGCATCATTACCTTACTGCTCCTGCACAAATCAGGAGAATAATTGAGAATAGATGGAGAACATCACCCCCATCATCCCAACTCTGGTTCTGCCATTATTTTCCCTCATTTATGAACAAAAATCTAACTTTAAAATCTAATCCAAATGTAATACATTCCTTGGGGATATTTCAGTTGTTGAAATGAACAGAGGAATTGACAGCGGACCCTATGATTGTGGTATGTACCTGATGTGGTAAAAGAACTGTATTTGGTTGCTGCTGTTCTATTCCATTCACATCGACCCACTGTCTAAAATCTCATTCTTTTGGTCTTGTGGAAATAGTTTTTTTTTTACATTACAAGTATGAATAATGTTCAAGATGCAACTGCTCAACATTGGTCAGAAAAGGGAAGCACTCGGACAAAAGAGGAGAAAGAATAAAAAGGAAATAAACAGAGAATAAGCGGCGGGGGGTTTCTTAAATGTGCATATTTTAATGCTAGGAGCATTGTAAGAAAGGTGGACGATCTTAGAGTCTGGATAGATACCTGGAAGTATGAGGTTGTGGCGATCAGTGAAACATGGTTGCAGGAGGGCTGTGATTGGAAACTAAATATTCCAGGATTTCGTTGCTTCAGGTGTGATAGAATTGGAGGGGCAAAAGGTGGAGGTGTTGCATTGCTTATCAGGGAATATATTACAGCAGTGCTTTGGCAGGATAGATTGGAGGGCTCATCTAGGGAGGCTATTTGGGTGGAACTGAGAAGTAGGAAAGGTGTAGCAACACTTATAGGGGTGTATTATAGACCGCCAAATGGGGATCGAGAATTGGAAGAGCAAATATGTAAGGAGATAGCAGATATTAGTAGTAAGCACAAGGTAGTGATTGTGGGAGATTTCAACTTTCCACACATAGACTGGGAAACACATTCTGTAAATGGGCTGGATGGTTTGGAGTTTGTAAAATGCGTGAGGATAGTTTTTTGCAGCAATACATAGAAGTACCTAGTAGAGAAGGGGCAGTGCTGGACCTCCTGTTAGGAAATGAGACGGGACAGGTGGCGGAGGTATGCGTTGGGGAGCACTTCGGGTCCAGTGATCACAATACCATTAGTTTCAATATAATTATGGAGAGGGTCAGAACTGGACCTAGGGTTGAGATTTTTGATTGGAGAAAGGCTAACTTTGATGAAATGTGAAATGATTTTAAAGGAGTGAACAGGGACATTTTGTTTTATGGGAAGGATGTAAAAGAGAAATGGAGGACATTTAAAGGGGAAATTTTAAGAGTACAGAATCTTTATGTTCCTGTTCGGTTGAAAGGAAATAGTAAAAATTAGAAAGAGCCATGGTTTTCAAGGGAAATTGGACACTTGGTTCGGAAAAAGAGAGAGATCTACAATAATTATAGGCAGCATGGAGTAAATGAGGTGCTTGAGGAGTATAAAGAATGTAAAAAGAATCTTAAGAAGTAAATTAGAAAAGCTAAAAGAAGATATGGTTGCTTTGGCAAGTAAGGTGAAAGTAAATCCAAAGGGTTTCTACAGCTATGTTAATAGCAAAAGGATAACGAGGGATAAAATTGGTCCATTGGAGAGACAGAGTGGACAGCTATCTGCAGAGCCAAAAGAGATGGGGGAGATATTGAACAATTTCTTTTCTTCGGTATTCACCAAGGAGAAGGATATTGAATTATGTGAGGTAAGGGAAACTAGTAGAGTAGCTATGGATACTATGAGTTTCAAAGTAAAAGAAGTACTGACACTTTTGAAAAATATAAAAGTGGATAAATCTCCAGGTCCTGACAGGATATTCCCTAGGACATTGAGGGAAGTTAGTGTAGAAATAGCCGGGGCTATGACAGAAATATTTCAAATGTCATTAGAAACGGGAATAGTCCCCAAGGATTGGCGTACTGCGCATGTTGTTCCATTGTTTAAAAAGGGTTCTAAGAGTAAACCTAGCAATTATAGACCTGTTAGTTTGACTTCAGTGGTGGGCAAATTAATGGAAAATATACTTAGAGATAATATATATAAGCATCTGGATAAACAGGGTCTGATTAGGAACAGTCAACATGGATTTGTGCCTGGAAGGTCATGTTTGACTAATCTTCGTGAATTTTTGAAGAGGTTACTAGGGAAATTGACGAGGATAAAGCAGTGGATGTTGTCTATATGGACTTTAGTAAGGCCTTTGACAAGGTTCCTCATGGAAGGTTGGTTAAGAAGGTTCAACTGTTGGGTATAAATGCAGGAGTAGCAAGATGGATTCAACAGTGGATGAATGGGAGAAGCCAGAGGGTAATGGTGGATGGCTGTTTATCAGGTTGGAGGCAGGTGACTAGTGGGGTGCCTCAGGGATCTGTGTTGGGTCCTTTGTTGTTTGTCATGTACATCAATGATCTGGATGAATGTGTGGTAAATTGGATTAGTAAGTATGCAGATGATACCAAGATAGGGGGTGTTGTGGATCATGAAGAGGATTTCCAAAGTCTACAGAGTGATTTGGGCCATTTGGAAGAATGGGCTGAAAGATGGAGTTTAATGCTGATAAATGTGAGGTGCTACACCTTGGCAGGACAAATCAAAATAGGACGTACATGGTAAATGGTAGGGAATTGAAGAATGCAGTTGAACAGAGGGATCTGGGAATAACCGTGCATAGTTCCTTGAAGGTGGAATCTCATATAGACAGGGTGGTAAAGAAAGCTTTTGATATGCTAGCCTATATAAATCAGAGCATTTAGTATAGAAGCTGGGATGTAATGTTAAAATTGTACAAGGCATTGGTGAGACCAAATCTGGAGTATGGTGTACAATTTTGGTCGCCCAATTATAGGAAGGATGTCAACAAAATAGAGAGAATACAGAGGAGATTTACTAGAATGTTGCCTGGGTTTCAACAACTAAGTTACAGAGAAAGGTTGAATAAGTTAGGTCTTTATTCTCTGGAGCGCAGAAGGTTAAGGGGGGACTTGATAGAGGTCTTTAAAATGATGAGAGGGATAGACAGAGTTGATGTGGACAAGCTTTTCTCTTTGAGAATAGGGAAGATTCAAACAAGAGGACATGATTTCAGAAATAAGGGACAGAAGTTTAGGGGTAACATGAGGGGGAACTTCTTTACTCAGAGAGTGGTAGCGGTGTGGAATGAGCTTCCAGTGGAAGTGGTGGAGGCAGGTTTGTTTGGTATCATTTAATAATAAATTGGATAGGCATATGGATGAGAAGGGTATGGAGGGTTATGGTATGAGTGCAGGCAGGTGGGACTAAGGGGAAAATAATTGTTCGGCACGGACTTGTAGGGCCGAGATGGCCTGTTTCCGTGATGTAATTGTTATATGTTATATGTTATTGGTCTTTTGTCAGTTCACTGATTTCACGAGCAGCACAGTGGCACAGCTGGTAGAGCAGCTGCCTCACAGTGCCAAAGACCCAGTTCAATCCTGACCTTGAGTGTTGTCCCTGTGAAGTTTTCACGTTCACCTTATCACTGCATAACTTTCCTCCGGGTGCTCCAGCTTCTTCCTACATCCCAAAGATGTGTGGGTTTGTAGGTTAATTGGTCTGTGAATTGCCCCTATTGTATGTAGGGTGTGAATACAAAATTGGGATAACAAAGAATGTGTGTGAATGGCTGATTAATCGCAGGCGTGGACTCAGAGGGCTAAAGGATTTGTTTCTATGTTGAATCTTTAAATCAATCAATCAATCCTGAATGTACAGGTGTTTAAAATATGTATACACCTGATTATCATGAACTTAAAAAAATAATTATTAACATCAAAACCTTTTGGTTACAGGAGCATTTTGATTTATATATCTTTTAAATCCTTTTTTTCAATTAGCATAAGGAAGGAAGCAGTCATATAATCACACAGCACAAAGCAGGCCCTCCTGCCAACCAAGTCTTTGTCAACAATCCAAAACCCATTTACATCAATCCTATAACAATCTAATTTTATTCTCCTATATTTCTGCAGTTTCTACCACTCACCTACCACACAGAAGACATTTGCAGTGGCTAATTAATCTGCTGACCTGCTTGTGTTTGGCTTGTTGGAGAATGCTGGGACATTTGAAGGAGACTTATATAGTCAGAAGAAGAACATGCAAACTCCACATGGACTGTATTGAAGATAAATATTGAATCTGGGTCACTGGATCTGTGAGACAGTGCCTCTGTGCCACCCAATGCTCATTGCCATAATATAAAGTTTGCTGAAGGTCCTATTTCTGTGCTGTTTCTCTAAAGTCTACATCTCTGAAGTCTAAAGTCATACGTCTTTAGGATGTGTGAGGAACCAGCACACCTGGGGGAAACCCATGCAGTCGTAAGAGAGAACATACAAACTTCATACAGGCAGCACCCATGGTCAGGTTTGAACATTGGTTCTACGAGGCAGCGGTCTGACTTGTTGTGTCACTACCTTTCATAGAAGCTTTGGGGTAGAAATATTCTAACATGCACGATTTGAAAAGTTCACACGCATTTCAGCCTGAATTTAAAAGAGAAGTAGAAATTCTGCAGTGTTATTATCAACCAGAGTGGGAGCTGTTAAATTACCACTTCCCAGCAAGAACTAATGTAAAAAATAGAACCGTTCAGAGCTTAGTAATGAGGCTGAGTACTGGGCAAGGCATGGAGACAAGCACCCCTCTCCAAGGCCCAATAGGATATTGTAGAGGTGAGCACCAAGGGGAAGACCACCAACCAAGAAATATGAAGGTGGACCTGTGGATGTCCAGTGGATTATTACTGTGGACCTCCATGGTGCTTTCCAGTAAAGGCCTGCTTTAGTGTCCATAGCTGATACCTTTCCATGGAGCTAGTTTTATTTATCCAGAATATTGTAATAGCAAAGTCAGTCACATGTTATTATCTCTCAGCTTAAGTGTGTCATACCTAAAAAGGATTGTGCTAAAATTTCCCAAAATATGCCGTGTTTGCATTGTTTCTGACCGCATTTCGTATTGATTTATGGTTTGAATACCATGATATAACACGTAAAACATTGTGCTAGTTAATAGCATTTCTATTCCCTCAACCTTTCCACATGATGTGAACATCCCAACAACTTCCAGAGAGAAGCTATCAGTCCCTAGCCTTCACAAAACATGTGTATCTGTGCTTAATTCCTATTGGTGCTGGTAGACAGATTTAAGTTCTACAATAAAAAATCCAGAAATATTTTAAAAAATCTGAGAAATAGTTAGCAAGCCAGTTACGTTCTCTTAAAAACAACAAAGGGTTTACTGATGTTCTTTAGTAAAGGAAGACTGCCACTCATCCTCAGTTTACTCCATATGCAATTCAAGTCATTTATCAGTGACTGTATTTCAATTGTCTTTGAAGCAACATTTTCTGCACTTGTCCATTTGGACAATAAAACACATATGTCAGACTGTTGTTCATAGATTATAACTCGGAATTCAATACAATCATCCCCTCCAAACTGGTTACTGTAGAGTACATGTGCATGTACCTTTAACATAGTGACCTCACCACTACTAACCACTCCCCACATCACAAGTATAATTACAACCTTCCCACCCATTGATCCCTCTCTCTAGTTCCGGTGATGTAAAATAACTTACTGCACACACACAAGTCTTTTTACTGTAACTGTTTATTAACTGAGAGTTAACACTAAGCTGTAGCTGTCCGTGGTCATCACTGGAGCTAGAGAGCGAGCTGGAGGTGGGGACACTACAATTATACTGGAGACAATGGGGAGTGGTTAGTAGTGGGGAGGTCACTATGGTTAAGGGAACATGCACTGATCTACATCCTTCCTCTTAGAAACAAAAGCATGGCAGGTACTATACAGAGTGACCACGGCTCATACGCTACGAACACCAATCGCACCGGCAACAGTATAAAACTATGCGAGCTCCCCGTAGCGGACAGGTGGCTTGACCAGCCGGCCAGACCGGGTGCGTAAGCCGCCCTCCTCCTCATCGTCGGGAACAGATGGGACGGCAGCCGGGGAATCGGCAGGAGAGGCGGGCGGTGGAGATCACGGGGCTCCGGGAGGAGAAACAGGCTTGGCAGGCGAGGCAGGTTTGACGGGCGAAGCCGGCTTGACAGGCGAGGCAGGGGAACGGGGCATCGGCGACCGGGGGGCTGACAGTTGTGAGGGTAGGGTGCGCGGCATGCGAGGTGTTGTCGGGGCGTGAGGGGCAACGGGAGTTCGAGAAGAAATGGGGGGGTGAGAAGGATCCGCGGGAGGCGGAGTGGGCTCATTAACAAGCAGCAGGTGCTGGCGGGAGCGACGGTAGATAGCCCCCTCGTAGTCGACGAAGTAGGAGCGCGGAGAACCGGCGTCGCCGACTACGACGGCCAGGCGGTAATGGCCAGAAGGGGACTGCATTCGGACCACCTGCCCCGGGAACAGACGTGGAAGTAGCCGGGCAGATTTGTCGAAGGAGCGCTTCTGGGTGTCCTGTTTTTTGGCAATGCGCTCAGTGACAGTGGCAGGATTTTGTACTGAGGGCTTGAGGGACTGCTGGGAGACCGGCAGGGGAGGTCTGGTGGTGCGTGACATAAGGCGCTGGGCAGGGGAACCGAGCGCGGGGTCGCGGGAAATGTTGCGGAGGTTAAGTAGGGCAAGGTGGAAATTAGAACGGAACAGGCGGCAGTGTTCCAGCAGCTCCTTGGCACTACGTACGGCCCGCTCAACAAGTCCGTTGCTCTGAGGATACTCGGGGCTGCTGGTAATGTGGTGAAAGTTCCAATGGGCAGCAAAGGTTTTGAACTCGGCGCTGGAGAATTGGCTGCCATTGTCGGACCGGAGGGTCACCGGGGAGCCGAAGGTGGAGAAGTGGCGGCGAAGCTTCCCGATGACAGCGGCAGAGGTGACGGAGGTCAGCTGATCGACCTCGAACCAGCTGGAATAGGAGTCCACCAGGACCAGGAAGTGCTTTTCCGCGCCACTCAAAGAGGTCGGTGGCAACGGCCATCCATGGGAGCTCTGGGGCCGGCGGCTGCAGGAGAGGCTGGCGCTGCTGATGGGGGTGCAGGGAGTTGCAGGCAGCGCAGGTGGAGACCCTGTCACGGATGTCTTGAGCCATACCTGGCTAGTAGAATTGGCTCTGGGCCTGGGACAAAGTAGCTTCCACCCCGGGGTGGCCGCTGTGAGCAGACTGGAAGTAATGATCCCGCAGGGCGGCAGGCACCACGACTTTGTGACCCTTTACCACCACGCCGGCGTGCAGCACCAGTTCATCGCGAACGAGGAAATATGGTGCAGCGCCAGCAGGCAGTTCGGAGCGTCGGTCAGGCCAACCACGGCGGATAACGTCCGCAAGTTGTTGCAGGGCAGGATCATCAGCAGTGTGTTGCACCAGGGACTGCATCTGCTGTGAAGGAACAATGTTGACGTTCAGTACCAGAAGATCCGACGATTCGTATGGGTGGCGGACAACGGAGGGCAGCGGAGCACGAGACAGGGTGTCAGCTACAAACATGTCTTTGCCCTTACGGTAGACGATCTGGAACGTGAAACGCTGGAGTTGCAGCATCATGCGCTGCAACCGGGAAGAAGCAACATGGATAGGTTTATTCAGGATTGTCACCAACGGCTGGTGGTCAGTCTCGATGGTGAAATAGTTGCCAAGGATGTAGTCTTTAAACTTGGAGCAGGCGAAGACCACGGCAAGCAGTTCTTTTTCAATCTGGGCATACAATACAATACAAATTTATTATCATTTGAGCCCCAGTGAGACTCAAACGAAATGTTGTTTCCACAGCCATACAAACAAAGACACTGTCTTACAGACATACACATAATTAAATTCACACAAACATCCATCACAGTGAAGCCACTGTGATGGAAGGCAAGTCTTTTCTCTCCCCTGTTCTCCGTGTCTCTCCCGATGTCCAAGCCCCAGGCGGGCGATGATGAGTCCCATTTTAGGCCGCGCGGGGCGATTTACGGCCCCGTTCCCGGTCTGAAAGTCCAAGGTTGGAACCCCCACGGGCGATGGTGAGTCCCACGGCCATGAAGCCGTGCCGGGTGATGTACTGTCCAGGTCCGGGTTGTTCCAACCCCGTGACACCGGCTGGAGAAGTCACGTTGCGGGAGCTCCGGGAAGCGGTCTCTCTCTCTCCTCCCAGACCCGCGAGCTCCCGATGTCACAGTCCACCGGACCTGCGGCTGCGTTGCTGGAGCCTCCGAGCCCCAGGAGTCGAGTCACCGCCGCTCCCCACGCTCCGAGGCCGGCCACCCCCGACGATGGTGAGTCCGCAGATCCGCAGCTCCGCAGCTCCGCAGTCTCCCGAGCCCCCGGGTCGTTCAGGCTGGAGGCCGCTCCACGGTGCTAGGCCCCAACAACAGCCGAGACCCGACAGGGAAAAAGTCGGGTCTCCCGGACAGGGAAGAGATTTAAAACAGTTTCCCCCCCCCCCCCCCCCCCCCCCCGCCCCCCACATTTACACATTTAAAAATACTATAAAAAACACCAAACACTACATTTAACTAGACAAAAAATAAAAAAAGACAGACAGGCTGTAGGGGCCGCTGCAACGGGTGAGTTGCGCCGCCACATAGCGCTGCTCGGCAGGGGTCATGGTGCGAGAAGCGTAGGAGACGGGCAGCTGAAGGCCGTTATAGAGCTGCAGACAAGCGGCACCGAGGACTGGGAGAAAGAAATAAGAAAATAAAAACCGATAAACAGGAGACGCAGGTCTACCGCTCTGACACCATGTAAAATAACTTACTGCACACACAAGTCTTTTTACTGTAACTGTTTATTAACTGAGAGTTAACACTAAGCTGTAGCTGTCCGTGGTCATCACTGGAGCTAGAGAGCGAGCTGGAGGTGTGGACACTACAATTATACTGGAGACAGCTAAGGCAGCAACGTATGTGTATCATGAATAAACAGTAGTAAAGACACAGTGTGTTATGACTCCTCTTTACATGGTGTCAGAACATACCTTTGCGCCTCCCGTTTGTCGGGTTTTCTTTACTTTTGACCCAGTTCCCCATTGTGTGTTTTTTTTGTATCTCCCGTGCCATGGCTACTTCTTGCCGCAAACCCGATATGCTTGTCTTCGACTCAGACATTGCCCATCGGTGGGGTGTCTTTAGACGTGACTTCCAACACTAGGCCACGAACGCCCATCCTGCTGCCACCCCTGTGACACAGGCTTCTCTGCTTCTCATCCTGGCTGGTCCCGATGCCCTGGAACGGTCTGAGTCGTTTGTCTATGGTGCAGGTGAAGGTATCGGACCCGATATGTGTTATGGCTAAGTTTACCGCAATGTGCGACATCCCCACTAACTGCATTCTAGTTTTAAAATGTTCACCCGGCATCAGATTAATGGAGAGTACCCGCAAAGCAATGGCTTGGCAGAGCGCACTGTCCGCAGCGCTAAGGACTTGCAGGAACATTGTAGACTGACCCATTCTGACTTTTACCTGGCCCTCCTCAACCTTCCAACCATCTCCCGCGACCCTGCCAGCACAGCGGCTGATGTCTCGCACTACGAGACCTCCGATCCCGGTGACCCAGTGGCCCCTCATGCCCTCTGTTCTCCAGCCCGCTGCCGTCCAGGAGCGCATTGCCCTCAAGCAAGAAATCCAAAAGCGCTTCCACGACAAGTCCTGCCGTCCCCTCCCGCGTCTGTTCCCTGGTCAAGTGGTCCGGATGCAGTCCCCCTCCGGTCACTCCAGGCTTGCCGTCGTCGTCGGTGATGCTGGTTCGCCGCGGTCCTATCTGGTCGACCATGACGGTACCATTTACCGCCGGTCCCGCCAACATCTACGGCTTGTCAACGAGCCGCCACCACCGCCTGCCGACCCCATTGCCTCCCCACTGTCTGCCACGTTGCCTGCCCCTCCACGCATGCCTCGGTCCCTGCCCTCTCAGCCCCGCTCTCCAACAGCCAGTCCTCCCTCGCCCGCCCGTCTTCCCGCTGCTGCGCCTGCTTCCCCTCCGTCTCCGTCTTCTCCTTCTCCTCCCGGGTCCCCGGTTCGCTCACCCGCACCTGCTCCTACTCCTGTTCTTCCTGCAGAGGGGGGAAGATGGCGAGCTGCGTACCCGGGCCGGGCGGGTGGTCAAGCCGCCTGTCCGTTGTGGTGATTTTGCTTACCTGCTCGTAGCGTATGAGACGTGGTCGCCCTGTCACTACTGTATTGCTTTTCATTTCCAAGGGGAAGGATGTAGATGACATGTGCATGTACCTTTAACATAGTGACCTCACCACTACTAACCACTCCCCACATCACAAGTATAATTACAACCTTCCCACCCATTGATCCCTCTCTCTAGTTCCGGTGACAGACCACAAACAGTTAGGGCAGCAATGAATAAACAGTAGTAAAGACACAGTGTGTTATGACTCCTCTTTACAGTTACCAAGCTCACTGAACTTGGTGTCTGCACTCTGCAACTGGATTCTCAATTTTATCGTCCACAGACCACAATCTGCACGAATTGGCAGCAATACTTTCTCCTCGATAACTGTCAGCACAGGAGCACATCAAGGCTGTGTGCTCAGCCTCCAGCTCTACTCATTCTGCACTCATGACAGTGCAGCCGGACACTGTTAAAACTCCATCCTCAAATTTGCCGATAACTCCACCAATGTAGGGCGAATTACAGATGGCAATGAGTCAGAGTATAGGAGGGAGATCGATGGACTGACCAAATGGTGCAAATACAACACTCTTGCTCCCAATGTCAGGAAAACCAAGGAACTGATTGTTGACTTTGGAAGAGGAAGGTCAAGGATCCACAACCCCTTTTCCATCGACAGGACGATGGTGGTGAGAGTCAAAGCCTTCAAATTCCTGGGTGTGCAGATCTTTGGTGAACTCTTGGACTTGGTATATTGACGCAATCATAAAGAAAGCACATTAATGCTTTCACTTTTTGAGATGATTGAGGAATTTTGGTATGCCATTGTATACTCTCCTGAATTTCTACAGGTGTACAGTAGAGACCATATTGACTGGTTACATCAAGGCTATGTTTGGCACCTTGAACAGCCAGGAACAAAGATTGTACAAAGCGGTTAATATTACCCAGTCGATCATGGACACTGCCCTCCCCACAATCAAATGATTCAATAGGAGTTATTGCCTCAAAAATGCAGCCCCACACCATCCTGGGAAGAAGGTACAGAAGCCTGCAAATTGTAATGCCTAGTTTCAGGGGCAGCTTCTTCCCTGCAATCATCAGACTATTAAACAGTACAACCTCCAATTAAGTTCCAACCACATGGATTTGGGGGCATTGTTTTTGCCTCTGCACTATTATAATCTCTTTGTTTTTATTTGTTGTTTATCATGGTGTTTATAGAGTACTAGATTTACATATTTGTTGTGCTTCTGCAAGTAAGAATTTCATTTTGGGACATGCCAATAAACACACTCTTGACTCTTGATGTGCCATGTGGTCAGTTACTTTAAGCCACATACTCAAGGCAGAGAAATTGCGGCCTTGCTTGTGAATCAAACCGAGAGTTTTATTGTCATATGTCCCAAATAGAACAATGAAATTCCTACGTTGCAGCACAACAGAATATATAATCATAATAAATAATATAACAAAAACTCAGAAACCCCCCCCCCCCAAACAATAACAGTGCAATAATAATAATAATAATAATAATAATAATAATAATAGTCTATTGTAGTTCATACCTTATGAGGTTGTAGTGTTTAATAGCCTGATGGCTGTAGGGAAGTAGCTGTTTCTGAACCTGGACGTTAAAGTTCTTAGGTTCCTGTAGCTTCTTCAAAATGGCAGTGGTGAGATGAGTGTGTGGCCAGGATGGTGTAGGTCTTTGATGATGTTGCCTGCCATTTTGAGGCAGCGACTACGATAGATCCCTTCGATAGTGGGGTCAGAGCCGATGATGGACTGGGCACCGTTTTGTATGTCTTTTCCGCTCCTGGTCGTTCAAATTGCTGAACCAGGCCACGATGCAACCAGTCAGTATGCTCTCTATAGTGCACCTGTAGAAGTTCATGAATCCCCGTTATATTCTCCGGAAGTAGGGGCACTGATGTGCTTACTTTATGATTGCATCAGTGGGCAGGGTCCATGTAAGATCGTCGGAAAAATGCACAGCCAGGATTTTGACGTTTTTGACCCTTCCACCATGGGATTGTGGGTCCTCAACCTTCTTCTTCCAAAGTCCACAATCAGTTCTTTGGTTTTGCTGATATTGAGAGCCGGGTTGTTGCGTTGGCAACATTAGGTCAGTCAGTCGATCTCACTTCTATTCTCTGACGCATCACCATCTGTAATTCGTCCCACAACGGTGGTGCCGTCAGCGAACTTGAAAATGGAGTGAGGTGCCCCCGTACTAATTATCACTGAGGACGAAGTGTTTCTGCCAATTCAAACAGACTGGGGTCTGTGGATGAGGAAGTCGAAGATCCAATTGCAGAGGGATGCGCAGAGACCTAGTACCGTGAGTTTGGTAACCAGCTTTTTTTTTTTATAAATCAAAAATATTTATTCAAATATTAAAATAGTATTTACAATACAATAAAACAAAACAGAACCCACCACCATAATACAAGACTAACACATATACCAAGTAAACTATTAAACAACAATATTACAATCCTTGTCCAGGATTCGTAACCAGGTTATTTTTTGTATCAAAAATAATATATATAATTTCAACACGATACAAAAAAACAAAAAAACTAAACGGTGGTGACATACCCACCACCAGGTTCAAAATCATCAAACCACTATGTTACAAATATTATAATAATTACTATACAATCCCACTAAAAGGGCAAGCATCTGGCTCGGGCAAAGGCCTCTTCCACCTGGTGCCATGATAGTCGGCTTGGCCAGGCTAGGAGCAACACAACCAGGACATCTTCAGCCTTGCTTAATCCCTAGATCCTGTGACCATTATCCCTAGGACATTGTTGTAATAGATGTTTCAATAGATTTTAAGTATTTCTGAAAGTTTAACTACGAAAATAAATATAAACAATTTAAATTGCATTACATATAACTAAAAGCAAACCAAAAGGCTTACCAATAATTAAAACCATTAAAGTGAAATAATTTGCTGAAAGTTTACTTACCTCTCCCTTTGCCAATGGTCCTCTCATTTCCCCTTGAAGTCAATGGCATCTTGGATTCTGGGCCAGGCACACACTGGGATCTGAGACGATGCTTCCCCTATGTAGAGCTACACCCTCTTCTGGGCTCCAGCACTAGAATGAAGAGATATATTCTCGATTTTTCAAAACCTGCCATGGGATTACTGCATTTGACAGCATGTGCAGGGAAGTGTGAGAAAGACTGCAAACTCAATATCAGAGCACCAGTGGTTCCAATCAGATGTACTGCCAACAGCCATCAGGATCTGGCCAATGTGCTGCAAATTAAAACAAAAATAATTATCGTAAAATTCAAACCTAGCTCAACCTAAGTCAATAAACTAGAGCAGTGGGTAAAATCAGTAGCTTATCTGATGTCATTAGTTTTCCATCAGGTTAATTCAATTTAAATTGCTTCCCAGCTAACTTAGACAGTTGGGAGCCACAAGACTTTTGAAGGAATCAATGTATATCAGGCTGTTAAGATTTGTAAATGTCTTGCAAGCTGCCTTGTGGAAGATGTCACATCCTATAAGTGTATGACTAAAAATTTAAAAATAGCTAAAATTTTCTTCAGATTGTCCCAATCAGTGACAAACCTCTTGGGGATTCAATCCTCACATTTTTATTATCTCCATAAAATCTCTATGAAAATCAGCCACGGAGGAATAACTGTCAAATAACGCAGCCATGTTCCATGTGTCTGAAAAAAAACCTGTCTTGACTATTTATTAATTTTTGACATCTACTAATTTCCTTAATTCATTTATACCCACCTGAGGTTTCAAGGTTGTCCACATTTAAAGCAGTGGTGTGGTCTATTTGTGGTGGATTACACAGAGCATCTGCTTGTAGAGTTTCTAACATTACACCAATCCCATTCTCCCTTTCCCTTTACCTTTCCATCCTCAGATGTGAGTTGCAACTAGGTTGTAGTTTAGGTTTTGATCTGCAGAAAATATTTTTTGAAAGCATTGGAAAATATTTTAATTAGTGCATCTTGAAAGTGCATTTTAACTCATAAGTTAAAGATATAAAAGCCCATATTTTAATTTATGCAAGAAGAGTGATGGGTGAGAAACAAAATGAAAGGGAGATTCGACAATCAGAAGTGTAAATGTAATCCTCATTATTGCTCGTAAATGACAAGTGTGATTGAGTGGAGTCAATGGGGAGACGGTAGGAAAATGGGGTTAGGAGGGAGAGATAGATCAGCCATGATTGAATGGTGTTGATGGGCCGAATGGCCTAATTCTACACCTATCACTTACGATCTAATGATCTTATGATCTTATAACTACCTCCATCACAGATCTGTTGGATTCTATGTGTCACTAAATTGCAAATTATGCTTTTAAACCTTCCTTCATTAATGCATAAATGTGATTGATTTATAACTGCAAACAGTGTTCTTATGAACATTATTTATTAATGCCCAATCAAAACTTGTAACCTTGAATCAGCAGAGACTCTCCCACCAGAAAGGAAAGCATTGCAGTAAGAATTCAACATTTAAGATCACTTTTGGCCCATCAGTGGCCCATCTCTTTTAAGTCAACGGATCAGGACTTTGTGGCCCAGTGACTCAAGCAGACAATCAGGATCACTAAGGATGGACAGAAAATGCTGGAGTAGAGGACCTGTCCCACAAGCATGCGACTGCATGCGGCAAGCGTGACCAAACCTGAAGAGGGGGCCGCGTGGAGGTCGAGTGAGTGACATGAAGTTCGAGCGAAGTCCGCGGGAAGTTCGCGCGTGACGTACGGCGTCGAGGCGGTGCATACAGCGTTGAGGCGGCTGCGGGCCGCGCAGAATTTGTGAACACGGTCAGTTTTTCAGAGCCCCGTGCGATGTCGGGACCAGCTCCGCACAACTCCATACGGCTCCGGCGATAGAAGTGGGACCGGCCCCCTGAGGCCGTACGGCTCAAGCGACCACGTTAGGTCGCGCTTGCCGCATGGAGTCACAAGCTTGTGGGACAGGCACTTTACTCAGCGGGACAGGCGGCATCTCTGGAGAAACGAAATGGGTGACATAATCATACTTTATCCGGTAGGCGGCGCAAATCTCGTCAGCAGCGGCCTCTGCAGCCCGTCTGCGTTTTTATTATTTTTTGTCTATGTTTTTATGTAGTTTTTGTTATTTTTTGTTGGGGGGTGTGGGTTGGGGTGGGAGGGAGGGGGTAACTTTTAAATCTCTCCCTCCACGGGAGACCCGACCTTTTCTTTGTCGGGTCTCCGTTGTCGTTGGGGCTGCAACGAGGAGCGGCCTCCAACAGGAGAAGACCGGGGGCTCTGGTGCCGACTACTCACCTCACCATCGCGGAGCTGGCCGAGTCCAGAGCGGGTGGAGCGGTGGTGGAGCGCTGCTGCTGCTGCGGCCCGACCTCCGGAGATTCGGAGGCTGCAACTGCGGGTCTGGTGGACGGCGGTACCGGGAGCCCATGGGTCCCTGGAGGGAGACCGCTTTTCAGGGCTTCCGCAACGGCGACTTCTCCCGCCCGAGTTGCGGGGTCGAAGAACTTCTGGAGCGGGGCCTTACAGCACCGCCCCGCGCGGCTTGGAATGGCTGCGGGACTCTGCGAGCGCACGCCGGGGGCTCTAACATCAAGACCCGGTGTGCGACCTTGCATCACCCGGCGTGGCTTTAATGGCCGCGGGACAATCGCCATCGCCAGCCGGGGGCTTTGACTTTGACTCTGACATCGGGGGGGGGGAGTGCAGTGGAGAGATAAGTTTTTTTGGCCTTCCATCACAGCAATGTGATGGATGTTTATGTAAGTTATGTTCTGTCTTGGGTCTATTTGTTTGTAATGTATGGCTGCAGAAACGGCATTTCATTTGGACCTCAAGGGGTCCAAATGACAAATAAATTGTATCTTGTATCATATATCTGAGAGTCAGGGGAGGGAGACAAAGACATATGGAAGTATAAGGTGCGAATAAGGGAGATCTATGGGGACAATGCTCACTTGTTGGTGCAGCACTTAAAGAGAACTGCACTCTTAGAAATTGAGTTATTTTATTTAGATGGTTAACCAGCAGTGTGTTGATTCTCCCTATCTATGGGAAGCTGCTTAAATTCACTTAAAGAAAGTGAATGTCTTGGTGACTTGGCAAATTGTCATTCAATTAACATCGGCAAATTAAAATTGATTATCTGCTCATAATTTCATTCCTGTTTGCAAACCTCACTGCATTAAAATAGGCTTATACTTTATATTCCTCTATAATATTAAACCCAACCTCCCATTTCCATCAGCTTCCCCCAGATTCTATCAGTAATTTACAGTGTCTTATCAGACTATCAAACCATACTGTATGTCTATGGGAAGTAGAAGGATTTCAGAAATGTAATATCATGTGTGGAGTATACACCAAGGCACATCAGAAGCTTTGTGTCTGCACAATGCTCCAGTGAACTTCAACCTTTGGTTGTCTTAGTGAAAGTGAAAGCAGAGGATCTGGAGAACAACACCACACAGAGAGCACTGGGTGTCAGTATGAAACTCTGGTCTCTGGAGTTGTGAGTCTTCAACATTACCAACTGCATCAGTATGGTACGTGACAAGGCACACATTTGTTCATTTACTCACACCGTAAATATAAGAGCACAATCCATGCAAGAATGGTAGAGTTTATATCGCACCAATCATGTTCCTTTTTACTTTATTGCACAATCGAGGAAGTATATTCCAAAAGTCTCCACCATCTTTTGCATGAAGCTGATTCTGAATGAAGAGAGTACATCATGGGGAGAGCTGCTCACTCACTAATATTATTGTTATAATCCAATGTACACCAGGGACTATTCACCGGTACAATTAAAACCTCCTTCTTTCATCTCCGCAACATCGCCAAACTCAGACCCTCTCTCACACCTCCCGCTGCTGAAGGACTCATCCATGCCTTCATCTCCTCCCGACTGGACTATTGCAACTCACTTCTCCTTGGCATCAGCTCCACCTACATCAACCGACTCCAACTGGTCAAGAACGCCCGACTCATCACCCACACCAAATCCTGGCATCACATCACTCCAGTCCTCAAACAACTCCACTGGCTTCCCATCTCCCAATGGATCACCTACAAAATCCTGATCCTCACCTACAAAGCCCTTCACCATCTGGCCCCCCAATATCTCACTGACCTCCTCTCCCTCTACCAACCCTCACGGTCCCTCAGATCCACATCAGCCGGTCTCCTCTCCATCCACAAGTCCAACCTCCGCAGTTTTGGGGACAGAGCCTTCTCCAGGGCAGCTCCCAGGCTCTGGAACTCCCTCCCCCAACTGATCCGCAATTCCATGTCCCTCACCATCTTCCAGTTCCGCCTCAAGACCCATCTCTTCACCTCTGCCTATCCTTAGCCCCACGTGCCATCCCTTTTTATCTGTGCATTAATTGCCTCATATTGTGCTTTGTATTGAATTCTGTCTTTACTTTGTGTACTAGTCATGTCTCTACTATTTATTTCATTCCCCTTACATGCTTTTCCTCTACCTGCTAAATTTTTGTAATGTGTCCTTGAGACTCTTGAAAGGCGCCCATAAATAAAATGTATTATTATTATTATTATTATCATTAATGTCATTAGATATGGAAACAGGGACACAGGGAGAGAAAAGAGGAAGAATATACATGCAGGACCCTGGGAAGCCCCCTTCCTCCTCCCCCCTCCAAAAATCTGTTTAAGTAATATTTGGAGATCAAACGTACGATGTGCAATGAATTGTGCCAAACAATGTGAAAAGGAGTATGAATGGTGAATTGTAAATTCTGCCATAAATTTTGCCCCTCTTATTTGAAAGATATGCCCATTAAGGGCCTGTCCCACTAGCATGCGACTGCATGCGGCAAGCGCGACCTAACGTGGTCATTTGAGCCGTACGGCTTCGCGGGGCCGGTCCCACTTCGATCGCCGGAGCCGTATGGAGTCGTGCGGGATTGGTCCCGACATCGCGCGGGGCTCCGAAAAGCTGACACTGTCCAAATATTCCGCGCGACAACGGCCTGTCGGCCCGCAGCTGCATTGAGGCCGTACGCAGCGCCTCAACGCCGTACTCAGCGTCTTGATCGCATACGCCTAGCGCGAGGCGTTGCGCGATCACGTCACCGCCCGCGTGCCGTTGCGTGATGACGTAACCGCCCGATGCCGTGCGACGTCCAAATGCGGTCAGCCCGCCTCCTGCCCAGATGGCTCCGCGGTTGGAAGTGGGACCGGCCCCGCGAGGCCTCAAGCCACCACGTTTGGTCGCGCTAGACGCATGCAATCACATGCTGGTGGGACAGGCCCTTTAGTCTTTGACATTTCCACCCTAGGGGAAAAGGTACTGTCTGTCTACTTTATATGTGCTTCTCATAATTGTATATAATATCCACCAGTTTTCCCCTCAACTCTGGTGTTCTTGAGAAAACAATCTGTTTCTCCAACAAAGCCTTTTAGGTAATAGCATCTTATCCAAGCAGCATTCTGATAAACCTCATTGTCATCCTCTCCAGTGAGGGAATAAAGGTCAACGACCATCAGTGATCTAAGTAAACAGGATTTATTTTGAGCTTGGATACAGGCAGCAAAATTTAAGCTAATCTCATGTATATGCCCCAAACATGTGCCCTTGTTTTCAATAGCATGAACGATGCCAAAAAGGCTAGAGGTTTGGGTAAAATGTATTGATCTCACATGTGTTGTCAAGGTCAATGAAGATATCTGTTAACCCTGCTTCATAGCAAAGCCCCTGGGGCAACAGTGACCATAATATGGTGGAATTAAGATGGAAAGTGACGCGGTTAATTCAGAGACTAGGGTGCTGAACTTAGGGAAAGGAGACTTTGAATGTATGAGTCGGGATTTGGCTAGGATGGATGGCAAATTAAACTTAAAGGGTTGATGGTGAAGATGCAATGATAAAGATTTAAAGAACGCATGGATGAGCTACAAAAATTGGTCATTCCTATCTGGCGAGAAAATAAGGGAGGAAGGCAGCTTAACCGTGGCTAAGGAGGAAAATCAGGGCCAATGTTAAATCCAACGAAAGGACATATAAATTGGCCAGAGGAAGCGACATACCGGAGGACTGGGAGAAATTTAGCACTCAACAGAGGAGGACAAAGGGGTTAATAAGAGGGGTGGAAGGAGGGGGGGGGGGGGGGGGAAGAGCCATGAAAGAAAGTTTGCGGGGAATATTAGTGACTCAAAAAGCTCTTTTAGATATGTAAAAAGGAAGAGATTAGTGAAGACAAATGTAGGTCCCTTACAATCAGAGACGGGTGGGTGAATTTATAATGGGAAACAAGGAAATGGCAGAACAGTTAAATGAGTACTTTGGTTCTGTCTTTACTAAGAAAGACACAAACAATCTCCCAGAAATACTAAGGGACCGAGGATCTAGTGGGAGGGAGGAACTGAAGAGAATTCACATTAGTCAGGAAATGGTGTTCGGTAAACTGTTGGGACAGAAGGCAAATACATCCCCAGGGCCTGCTAGTCTGAATCTCAGAATACTCAAGGAGGTGGCCGTAGAAAACATGGATGCAATGGTGATCATTTTCCAATGTTTTCTCAAATCTGGATCAGATCCTGTGGACTGAAGGATAGCTAATGAAACCCCACTTTTTAAGAAAGGAGGGGGAGAGAAAACAAGGAATTATAGATCAGTTAGCCTTACATCGGTAGTGGGGAAGATGTTTGAGTCGATTCTTAAAGATGTTATAGCATAGAAACATAGAAAATAGTTGCAGTAGTAAGCCATTCGGCTCTTTGAGCCTGCACCGCCATTCAATATGATCATGGCTGATCATCCAACTCAGTATCCTGTACCTGCCTTCTCTCCATACCCCCTGATCCCTTTTTGCCACAAGGGCCACATCTAACTCCCTCTTAAATATAGCCAATGAACTGGCCTCAACTACCTTCTGTGGCAGAGAATTCCACAGATTCACCACTCTCTGTGTAAAACTACAGACTTGGAAAGCAGTGACAGGATCGGTCAAAGTCAGCATGGATTTATGAAGGGGAAATCATGCTTGACTAATCTTCTAGAATTTTTTGAGGATGTAACAAGAAACGGAGTTTCGTTTGAGCCTCACTGAGGTTCAAATGACACGGAATAAATAGTGTATTGTATTGTATTGTAGAATGGATAAAGTAGAGCCAGTGGATGTGGTGTAGCTGGACTTTCAAAATGCCTTTGACAAGGTCCCACACTAGAGATTAGTGTGCAAAATTAGAGCACATGGTATTGGGGGTAGGGTATTGACATGGATAGAGAACTGGTTGGCAGACAGGAAGCAAAGAATATGAATTAACGGGTCCTTTTCAGAATGGCAGGTAGTGTCTGATGGGATGCCGCAAGGTTTGGTGCTGGGACCCCAGTTATTTACAATATATATATATATATTTTTTTTCAATCAGTCCAACCAGGTTTCTGCCCATGACATCCCAGGAAAGTTCTGTATATATTTTGTGATGGTGACAAAAGTAATTTTTACCCCTTTATATTTTTGACCTGTTGTATTGTATTGTATTGTATTCAAATTTATTGTCATTGTCTCAATTTGAGACAACAAAATGAATTTCCCTTACAGGCAGTATCATTAAAAAAAATCATAACAAAGTAAATAAATAATAAATACATAATAAACATATTAAAAATAAAATTGAAATTGAATTTAAAAAAAAAAAAACACATCCAGAGTATTGTTTTCTGAATGCAATAATTCAGATAGTTATTGTTTTAATTCTAGGATTTACTACATTTCTTTCAACTTTCCCCCCAAAAATTGTTATCTTAAAATATCTTGGTCCATCCATCTGATTATTCTCCTCATCTTGCCATCTTCTTCAGTGAGAACTAAATCCCAAAAATCCCAAAGAGGAAAATGAGTAAAGCATTCAAGAGTCAAGGGTGTTTTATTACCATATGTCCCAGATGGGACAATTCAATTCCTACTTGCCACATCACAACATCATACGTGTATGATACTAGAGAGAGTACAGAGGAGATTTACTAAAATGTTGCCTGGGTTTCAACAACTAAGTTACAGAGATAGGTTAAATAAGTTAGGTCTTTATTCTCTGGAGCGCAGAAGGTTGAGGGGGGACTTGATAGAGGTCTTTAAAATGATGAGAGGGATATTTATGTGACAGAGTTTATGTGGACAAGCTTTTCCCTTTGAGAATAGGGAGGATTCAAACAAGAGGACATGACTTCAGAATTAAGGGACAGAAGTTTAGGGGTAATATGAGGGGGAACTTCTTTACTCAGAGAGTGGTAGCGGTGTGGAATGAGCTTCCAGTGGAAGTGGTGGAGGCAGGTTCATTGGTATCATTTAAAAATAAATTGGATAGGCATATGGATGAGAAGGGAATGGAGGGTTATGGTATGAGTGCAGGCAGGTGGGACTAAGGGGAAAAAAAAGTTGTTCGGCACGGATTTGTAGGGCCGAGATGGCCTGTTTCCGTGCTGTAATTGTTATATGGTTATATGAATATGTAAACATAGTACATAACGGGGGAAGAAAAAAAAACATTCAATAAATAACAAATATAGTAGAAATAACAAATAATAATATAGTTTTTTGCAGTTAAGAGCTCAGAGCTTATTTGTTGTTGTGTTTAATAACCTGATGGTTGTAGTGAATAAGCTGTTCCTGAACCTGAACGTTACAGTTTTCAGGATCCTGTACCTTCTTGTTGATGGCAGTGGTGAGATGAGTGTGTGGTCAGGATGTTGATGATTTTGGCTGCCTTTTTGAGGCAGCGACTACTATAGATCCCTTCGACGGTGGGGAGGTCAAAGCCGGTGATGGACTGGGCAGTGCTCACAACTTTTTGTAGTCTTTTTCGCTCCTGGAATTTCGCGTTGACGAACCAGGCCACGATGCAACCAGTCAGTAAGCTCTCCACCGTGCACCTGTAGACGTTTAGGAGAGCCCTCTTTGACGCGCCAAATCTCCGTAATCTTCTCAGGAAGTAGAGCCGCTGATGTGCCTTCTTTATAATTGCATCGGTGTGCTGGGTCCAGGAAAGATCTTCGGAAATATGCACGCCCAGGAATTTGAAGTTATTAACCCTCTCCACCATCGTCCCATTGATATAAACAGCATTGTGGGTCCTCATCCTTCCCCTACTAAAGTCCACAATCAGTTACTTGGTCTTACAGATGTTGAGAGCCAGGTTGCTGTCCTGGCACCATTTGGTCAATCAGTATATCTCAGGTTACACAAAAAAGCTGGAGAAACTCAGCGGGTGCAGCAGCATCTATGGAGCGAAGGAAATAGGCTAAACACAGTATATCTCATTCTTATACTTGACTTGGCCCCATCTGTAATTTGTCCAACCACAGTGGTGTTGTTGGCAAACTTGATGATGGAGTTCGCATTATGTCCGGCTACGCAGTCATGGGTATAGAGTGAGTAAAGCAGAGGGCTGAACATGCAGCCTTGAGATGCTCCCATACTAATTGTTACTAATAAAAATGTATAATTCATCCTTCTCACTTTATATTACCTACAAACATCTTTTTTTTCAAATCATTTATGACTAATTAAGCACCAATTTAAAATTAACGTCTCCTTTTCCTGGAAACCTTCACCAGATGAAATAGTTTCCATCTTGTTTCCCTGTTTTATCATCTTAAATATCTCAGTTCATACTATTTCATTTTCTGTATTTGAGCAAAAAACAAGCTATGATGTGCAACCTTTGCATGTTAACAGTGTTAGACCAGACGTCATTTTGATAAATCTACCTTCTGAGAGTATTCACTGCTGTGTTGGATACAAAATTCAGAACTGAGGTAAATATTCTAAACAATATCTAATTGTACTCTTTATAGATCAACTTGACCCTATTCCAAAATATAAAAAATAACACTCATTTACGGTCATCCTTTAATCTCAGGACCAGGAGCACTAATAGAAAAAGTGACTTCACATTAAAACCTGCATCAATCAGTGAGTTAATGAGCATTAATAAAAAAAACTGAAGACATGAAAGAAACCAAGGGCAGGCTTTTCTCAGCTGGAGGCTCATCAGTCAAGAAGAGGCATGCAAAACAATGGAGATATTTAAAATAGTATCAGAGCTGGAAGACAGGTCAATGATGGTAGAAACTAAGCACAAAAATGTAGAAATAGGTTGCTGATGATTGTACAAAAGGGACTTAAAGCACATGTCCTGATGTTATTTGAAGATGAATTGTGTTTTGGCATTGAGCCCATGGGCAAGCAGGCAAAAGTGGAGGCAGGTTATGAAAAATCAGTCTACCAGTGATTTAATTTTTGATTGTGAAAATTTAATTTCTTGTTCATGTTCTTTGTTTCTGAACTGTTTTCATTTTGAAAAATGGCAACATTATTCGATTTATATTGGATGGTACCATTAACGAAAGCTGCTGAGATGGAGAAATCAAGAGAAATTGCTGGGAATCTTATGCATGTTATGCAGTGCATGTCGAGAGAAAAGCAGAGGGAACTGGCTAGATTGTATCCCCAGTAGCCAAGGAAAGAGAATATAGAAACATAGAAACATAGAAATTAGGTGCAGGAGTAGGCCATTCGGCCCTTCGAGCCTGCACCGCCATTCAATATGATCATGGCTGATCATCCAACTCAGTATCCCGTACCTGCCTTCTCTCCATACCTCCATGGTAGTTCATTAGAACAGCAAATTCAGGAGAGTGACTTTTCCAAGAGTGAAGTAGCTTTTAGCGGAATGGTTCAAGCACTGGCAGCCAGGTTGACTGGCAGCCGGGCTGGCAATGGGTTGAAGGTCAGTCAGGTGAGGGAGCTTGCTTCACAAAGCTGCAGTCCTGGAAACCATTGGGATCCAATATGAGTTCCAATTGAACACAGTCAGGGTGTTGATTGGTGTTGCCATTCCTACTGTGAGAGTGTAATTATGCTTCTGAGAGGATTCAAGTAGTAGTTGGATTCTACATGTATAACGAAAGTGGAGGGAAGATGTACAGCTCTTCCATTTCAATGTTCAACAGTGGTGCGGCAGAATGGAACTTATGCCCCTGTCCCACTTAGGAAACCTGAACGGAAACCTCTGGAGACTTTGCGCCCCACCCAAGGTTTCCGTGTGGTTTCCGGAGGTTCCCGGAGGTTTTTGTCAGCCTCCCTAATGGTCGAAAGTGGTTTCTGCTTCTTCTATGTTCCGGCGATTATTTAAAAAAATTGCAAGTAGTGGAAGGAAAGACCATTTTTTCACCCAGTTTTATTCCACCAGGGAGGTCTTACCTTCCACTACCTGCAACCTCCAGCAACCACCTTCAACTAGCATCGCAACCGGCAACCAGCTTCGACTAAAAAATTACTGATTTTTAAAACGGCAACATATTTTTAGTCGCAGCTGGTTTTGAATTTTTTGAAATAATCGCCGGAACATAGAAGAAGCGGAAACCACTTTCGACCATTAGGGAGACTGACAAAAACCTCCGGGAACCGCACAGAAACCTTGGATGGGGCGCAAAGTCTCCAGAGGTTTCCGTTCAGGTTTCCTAAGTGGGACAGGGGCATAAGGGTGAATGCAGTGAATGATTAGCGGACAAATTTAACTGAAGGCGTGGGCGCCAATGATTACTGAGTGTGCACAACAAGTCAAAATTAACAAATAACAAAACTCCGGAACAGAGATTTAGATGAGTCCTAATTTACAAAAATTGAATATTTGCCCATAGATTTAGACTTGAGGGATACAGATACAACAGGGAAACAGGCCATACTGAGTCTGTATTGACCAACAATCACAACCCCATACACTAACATTGTCCTTCACACTAGGGACAATTTCCAATTATATCAAAGCCAATTAGCCTACAAACCTGTACATCTTTGGAGTGCAAGAGGAATCTAGAAAACCCGGAGAAAACTCATGTGGCAACAGGGAGAATGAACAACCCCAATACATACAGCACCCATAGTGAGGATGAAAAACCGAAGTCTTTGACATTGTAAGGCTCTACAGCTATGCCACTGTTCCTACTTATTATTGAGATGGTTGAATCAAGAGTCATAAAAATATGTGATGAGCTCAGATCAGATTGAAACATATAAGATTGTTAAGGGCTTGGACATGTTTGAGGCAGGAAACATGTTCCCAATGTTGGGGGAGTCCAGAACCAGGGGCCACAGTTTAAGAATAAAGAGTAAGCCATTTAGAGCGGAGACGAGGAAACAGTTTTTCTCACAGAGAGTTTTGAGTCTGTGGAATTCTCTGCCTCAGAAGGCGGTGGAGGCAGGTCCTCTGGATGCTTTCAAGAGAGAGCTAGATAGGGCTCTTAAAAATAGCAGTCAGGGGATATGGGGAGAAGGCAGGAACGGGGTACTGATTGGGGATGATCAGCCATGATCACATTGAATGGCGGTGCTGGCTGGAAGGGCCGAATGGCCTCCTCCTGCACCCATTGTCTATTGTCTATTGTCTATTGTCAGATGGAGACATGCAGTGAGATGGGGTGGAAATACGCGGTCTTTATGAAAATAAGCATATGGGAATCTAGACACATGTCTCAGTCAAATAGATAGCTGAAGTTTTCAAGATTTTGAAAGAAAGTGATTCAGAAGCTGCAGATGCTGGAATCTTGAGCTATAATTAAATCTCTGGAGGAACTCAGCAGGTCAGGCAGCATCTGAGAAGGAAAATGAACAGATCTTCATCTCTGAAGAAGTGTTATGACATGAAACTAATCTTTTTTTTTCACAGATGCAATCTGACGCTTTGAGTCCCTTCAGAAGTTTGATTTTTACTCAAGATTTTGAAAAATTGGATTGTACTGTAGATTCAACATAGATTAATGAAAAAACAAATCAATTTGATAAAAACAGTTAAGACTTGTTGAGGTTAGAAACATAGAAATTAGGTGCAGGAGTAGGCCATTCGGCCCTTCGAGCCTGCACCACCATTCAATATGATCATGGCTGATCATCCAACTCAGTATCCCGTACCTGCCTTCTCTCCATACCCTCTGATCCCCTTAGCCACAAGGGCCACAACTAACTCCCTCTTAAATATAGCCATGAACTGGCCTCGACTACCCTCTGTGGCAGAGAGTTCCAGAGATTCACCATTCTCTGTGTGAAAAAAGTTCTTCTCATCTCGGTTTTAAAGGATTTCCCCCTTATCCTTAAGCTGTGACCCCCAACTTCCCCAACATCGGGAACAATCTTCCTGCATCTACCCTGTCCAACCCCTTAAGAATTTTGTAAGTTTCTATAAGATCCCCCCTCAATCTCCTAAATTCTAGAGAGTATAAACCAAGTCTATCCAGTCTTTCTTCATAAGACAGTCCTGACATCCCAGGAATCAGTCTGGTGAACCGTCTCTGCACTCCCTCTATGGCAATAATGTCCTTCCTCAGATTTGGAGACCAAAACTGTACGCAATACTCCAGGTGTGGTCTCACCAAGGTTGTAATAGAAAAGTATATACCAGTTGCCACGATTAACTAGTGCATTCAGCAGGACTTTGATAAGATACTGCACAGAAAATTATTAAATACATTTGGAGTGGGTGGATTGGGAGTAAGAGTTTGGTCTGAATTGTGGTTTGTTTATTGGACAACACACAGAACATAGGAATACGAAGGAATTCTTTGAGTTGATGGTTTAATCTAGTAGGGATCAGTGCAGGGGTCCTTGTTGCTCACCATATATATGAATTAGTTGAGTTGGGTAGGGTTGGGTTGGATGGGATTGAATTGAATTGAACAGTACAGTACAGCACACTATGGAAGCCGGCCCATCACCGAGTCCATGGAGAACATCGCACTAGTTCTATGTGATCTCACTCCACACATCCATTCCCTACACACCTGGGGCGATTTAGAGAGGCCAATTAACCTTCAAGCCCACGTGACTTTGGGATGTGGGAGGAAACTGAAGCAGCTGGAGGAAACCCATGCACTTACTGGGAGAATATACAAGCCCCACACAGACGGCACACAAGATCAGGATTGAATCCTGGTTGTTGGCGCTGTGGTTATTAACAGGTATGAGGCAAGTGAATGTAGAAAGATGTGATATCACCAACTTTGATGGGGTAGAAGGGCAGATGTTTCTTTAAAGAATAAGAGATTGAAAGAGGGACCAGAGTACCCTTGTACATGAATCATTGAAACTTAATGGTGGGCTTAGTAAGGAAGGGAATTGTTAAACATACCAGTTCCATAGATTAAAAAACAGAAGCAAAGTCATAAACTGTCCAAATTGTAGAGACCTCCTGATCTAAAATCAATTGTCATCGTGACCCATTTTATATTCTCCTTTTCCTATTTTATGTTGGTAACAGAAAGTATGTAGAGGCACCAAACGTAGTGAACAAATGGGTTACTTTATTCAGGCATAATGTTTGTTATAGAAACATAGAAAATAGGTGCAGGAGTAGGCCATTCGATACTTCAAGCCTGCACCGACATTCAATATGATCATGGCTGATCATCCAACCTAGTATCCTGTACCTGCCTTCTCTCCATACCCCCTGATCCCTTTAGCCACAAGGGCCACATCTAACTCCCTCTTAAATATAGCCAATGAACTGGCCTCAACTACCTTCTGTGGCAGAGAATTCCACATTCACCACTCTGTGTGGGAAAAATGTTGTTCTCATCTCGGTCCTAAAAGACTATCCCCTTATCCTTAAACTGTGACCCCTTGTTCTGGACTTCCCCAACATCGGGAACAATCTTCCTGCATCTAATTTGTTTTCACATATTGGGTATTAATGCAACAATTTGAGACACAGTTCAAATGTTAGGGGGAGTTTTCAGCGAATTCCAGACTCTGATGCAAGAGTGCCTGATGATCTGCAAACAGCCATTATTTTGCCCTCCATAGCCCCATGGATTATATATTTCAATGACTGAGGGTTTAATTCAGCACAGATACTCCCCTGGCTTAACCTGGGGTTCTTACCAAATGGAAATGTTGGAGCATCAGATATGTATAATTTCAATAAACTAATGTAGGGACTACTAGACTGTTCTACATTCTTTCCTACAGACACCTACATTCCTTCCTCTAGCTTCTTAATTCACATTTGCCTATCAAAAATTTCCCTCACCTGTACCCACCTGTAACTTGCCAGGTTTTGTCCTGCCCCTCCTCTCGTCCAACATTCTCCCCCCAACAACATAATCAGTCTGAAGAAGAGTTCACACCCAAAATGTCACATATCTATTTGTGTGCACTGACATATACTGGCCATCTACCTCACTGAAATGTAACATCATCAGTTGGATCAAAAGAGAAAAGGACATTCAGAAAAAAATATTTGGTGTGATTATTGATTGTGAATATTAATGTGAAGTCCTCAGTAGGGTTTGTCATGGAAGATTCGATATCGAGTTCGATATTGTCCATTCACCTTCAGGTTCAACCTCAGACGATTGATGTGGCGAGAATGTTCTTTGTTCTTGGCCTTGATCCATTACCAGATGTGGGGTTTTTTGTGTTTTTTAAATCCAAATAGTAAAAAAGTGCATTTGTTCAGCAATAATTGACAATCTTACACATTGAGATTAGGGAAACAGCAATAGTGGATGAAGCAGAGGTGAAAAGCCTCTGAAAATGAAGTTAAACTCTGCCATTGAGGTGGAATAGATGGAAGTTTGGTAGATGCTCGACAGCTGGAGATGTTAAAGAGAGAGTTATTATATGTTCTGTAATGATCTTCCTTGGTGAATACAAAACAAAATAAACCGTATTGAGTTGTAGTCCTAAAATACATCTCGGGTGTTTCTGATTATAAAGCATAACAAGATCGTGTTGATTAATGATGGGATTATTTCTTTTGAATAAAATGTGAACTTTTCGGCAGAGTATCTTTGATCTATGATTGATGTATTGGAAAAGTCTAGAGAAGATCAAATTAATTTAATGCAGGTCATCACGCGAAAGAGAGATTCACAGCATTGAATTTGTAACAAGCAGGTAATGGAGCTGCAAGCAGTTCAATTAGCTTCAATCCCAAGAATGGAAGTATTGCGTGGAGTCTCAAACAAGATGTGAGATCAGAAAGATTTTTTTTGCAATAGCCAGCATTATCCTACCCTAAATTACTTGCATTTCGCTTTGGGTAAGGAGTATAAATCACAAAATATCTTCCATCCAGTAATCCTGTCAAGCTGTCCAAACTCCCTGCATTATAGCCAGTTGTTGATGTTGTTTCAGTTTGTATCTGCACCTATTTAATTCATATCTCACTTTCTCCAGACTCTGGATTGATTTGGACTTTCAAGATCTCCACTTTCAGAGTTCCTCTCGACTGTTCAAAATTTCAAACAACCAGGGTATCTTTTATAAGGCAAAATGTTCTGGTTGTTGGTAGATTCTAAAACAGGGCCATTCCGTGGTTTTCTCTGTTTGTATATTAAAGTCTAATCATTGTTTTTTCTAATTACGGCCTGCTTAGATGGCAAATACATAATCAATAATTTTATATTGGCCACTTGATCTACTGCCATACAGTAATTTCAATCTCAAAGAAGCATGAGCAATTTCAACATGAATTCTCAGGAACAAAACACTTCTCTGTAAGTATAGCTGTTTGACATTACGTAACTCCAATACAAACATCATGTTGAGTGGCAGGACAGAGTAAGCTTGACCTGTTTTTGATTGACTGTGAAAATTGGCATTTGCTGAAAGCAGATGCACAAATTACTTGTTAGTCATTTAGTATCAAAATGACAGTAATCTGTTTGAAAGTTATACACAAAATACGACTAGGAATTCTGACTTGTTTAAAATGCATTATGACAGTGCATTAAGGTGGAAAACTTCAAAGTTGAACAAATTTTGTTGGATGTATAAAATAACTTCTGGAGATGTAGACTTAACCAAGAAACCTAAAGTAAGTTATTACAAACTCTACCATCCAGTAACCAAATTCCCAGTTGACAATGCAATAAGTATTTAATGCTATAGCCTTCATCTTGTAATTCTGTAAATAATTGAAACATGCCCACTTTTTTGCCTGGGGTTCAGTAGCAAACTCCAGTGAGGTTTCTTCAAAGTCATCTTACATCTTCGGTCTTTACCAAACCATTCTAGTGCATCTGATCTCCCAAACTACTATTTGACATCACTAAGTACAGGACAACGTGCATGCTTGTAGAGCTACGAGACTGGAGCTACTTTATGTTTGACCATTTAGGTTTTTGATTGAAAGATATAGCATGGAAACAGCTCTTTCAGCCCACCAACTTTAATATCCACTCTCGAAACATTAGGTGCCCCACTTGTCGTGCCTCCAGCCAATTGAGACTCATTCCTCCCCTGATCTAATCATGAGTTACACCTGCATTCACTCTGCTCCTCCTCATCAGTCAAGGGTTATATGCCTGCTATTTACGTTCACTCCCTGCTGGATTCAGTATCCTTGAGTATTCAGTCAGTTACGTTTGGATGTTGGTTTTATCCTGGACTTGTCTCGTTGTGCCTGCATTTGAGACTTCTCCATTCCTGAGTTCTTTGACACTGGGGACAAATTACAGAGGACAATTATACACCAACACATTTTAAGATGTGAGTTGAAACTGGAGCACCTGGAGGAAACCCACGCAGTCACCAGCAGAAAGTGCAAACTCTACAAAGACAGCGCCCAAAGTCAGGATCAAACCCAGATCTCTTGGTCAGTGTGGCAGCTGCTCTAGTAGCTATTTGTTGCACCTTGGATGGCCCAAGAATACTGTGCAAGGTGCAGCACTACACAAATTTTAATGCACGTTAGCCAGTTGTGGGCCGAATTCATGTCTGTGATTAGTTTAGGTAACCTGGGTTCATGAACCATATTGCTGACTGCCAGATTTTCTTCTCTACCACCCACTTTTTGAGAGTTTGAGAGGCAGGTGGCACCGTGAATTGTGCGAAATGAAAACGTCCTGATCATCACCAGAATGCTGGGCTTTAGTCTGCAAAAATGTGTTTTTACAGATAGGCATGGATAGAACTGAGAGGATGAAAGTTTTTTTGGTTCAGCTACATTGCTGACATGGTATGAGGCACCAGAAAGTCAACATATCTGTGATCAATGGCATTTTGCACTCTTGGATGTTTAAAACATTTGCATCTGTTTGTGCATACCTTTCCAGCTTCTGTCTAGCAAATCAAATGTTGTAAATTACATTAATTTATTTTTTGACATGGATCCTCAGCAAAATCTATTTTACTTTCGGGAGTGTTGCAGTGGTGCAGCTCGCAGAGTTGTTGCATCACAACTCCTGTGACAGGCATGAGTTCAAGCCTAACCTCTGTACACAGGCTGTGGAGTTTTTATATTTTCCCCTTGTGTGTGGTTCTCTCCCATGTGCTTCATTTTATTTACAAAATATACTAGATAGGTTTATTAACCACTGTAAATTGCCCATAGTGTGGAAATGAAGGACAATATCTGGACAGTATACAGGGATAAAAACTAGATTAGGATTTGCAGCCAGGTAGTTAATGTGTGCAGGCTGGGAGGATTAAGGTGATTAAGATGTTTATCATGCCATCAACTGCCATCATGTTCACACTCAGTGGTAATGTCGCCCATGCCCTGCTTTAAAGTTAGATTTATGGATGATGCCTTTAACAAATTTCAGTTCAGAGATCCTTGGTAAAGAACAGATATGATTAACATTGGTCCTGTAAGAGTTTTGTCCTTGAACATGTCTTTTGGAAATGGCCTCCAGAAGAGTTCCACGTTTCCTAGGTCCATCTCCCCATCTAGCAGATGGCTCTGCTCCATTTGGCTTTTGCTCCCAGACTTCCCACCATTGACTCTATCTACACTTCATCCTGCCTCAGAAAAGCAGACAACATAAGACAAAGTCTTGTTCTACCCAGGTCATTCCTTCTTCTCCATGCTCCTATCTACCGAGGCTTGAAAGCATGCATCACCAGACCTGGGGTCAGCTTCCTCCCCTCTATTAACAGTTTTTTGAATGGTCCTTCCATAAGCTAGGTTACTGCTTGAATAAATAAATGAATAAAGAATTAATACGTTTATTGACCAAGTATTCTCAGACAAGGAATTTGCCTTGGTGCTCTGCCCGCAAGTGACAACATAGTATACAGTGATAGTTAGGAATGACACATAAAACATTAAATATTAATAATAAAACATTATTAATTAAAGATGTGAATTAAATAAAATACCAGAGCAAAAGGAGGCTACAGATTTTTGGTTATTGAATAGAGCTATTACTCATGTAAAAAAGCTGTTTTTATGTCTGGCTGTGGCAGCTTTGACAGTCTGGAGTCGCCTTTCAGAGGGAAATGATTCAAAGAGTTTGTAGCCAGGGTGAGAGGGGTCAGAGATGATCTTGCCCGCTCACTTCCTGGCCCTTGCAGTGTACAGTTCATCAATGGAGGGAAGGTTGCAGCCAATAATCTTCTCAGCTGATCGGACGATTCGCTGCAGCCTCCGGATGTCGTGCTTGGTGGCTGAGCCAAACCAGACCATGATGGAGAAGGTGAGGTCAGACTCTACGATGGTCATATAGAATTGGACCATCATTGCCTGTGGCAGATTGTGCTTCCTCAGCTGTTGCATGACATTCATCTTCTGTTGTGCCTTTTTAACTGGGGATTGTAAATGGTTGCACCCCATTTAAGGTCCTTGGAGATGATGTTTCCCAGGAGCATAAAAGACTCCGCAGATGTGACTGTGGTGTTGTTGATGGTGAGTGGGATGAGGGGAGGGGGAGCTCTCCTAAAGTCTACAATCAATTCCACTGTCTTAAGAGCATTGAGCTCCAGGTTGTTGCGATGGCACCAGGATGCCAGCTGTGTCATTTCCTGTCTGTAGGCAGATTCCTCCCCATCCTGGATCAGTCCAATCAGGGTTGTGTCATCTGCAAACTTGAGAAGCTTGACAGAGGAGTCAGTGGAGGTGCAGTCATTGGTGTAGAGAGAATAGAGGGGAGGGGAGAGTACACAGCCTTGCAGTGCTCCTATGCTGAGGGTCTGCAGGTGAGAGATGTGCTTTCCCAGCATTTTCTGATTTAAAAAGGCTGTAGGCCAGAGCGGGTGCTGTTAACAGGTGCGATCGACCTGTCTAAACTGAAATCTTTGATCTATTCACTCTAAATAAACTCCGGCAAAACTAAGTGTTAACATTTTTCAACTTAGAATGTGTTGACTGGACACGGATCTTCCTATGATTCAGATTTAGCTGCATTCAGACATTCTGCCCCATTTTCTCTTTATAGTTTGTACAGATGCCATTGCTAACATGCACAATGAAGAACAGAAATTTTAATTAGCATCTGGGTGCCTGGAGTTGCAGACATTTGTAAACAGTACCAATGCTGCATCCATTCCCACTTTCAACCTTGCTGTTATAGAAACATAGAAACATAGAAACATAGAAATTAGGTGCAGGAGTAGAGGCCATTCGGCCCTTTGAGCCTGCACCGCCATTCAATATAATCATGGCTGATCATCCAACTCAGTATCCCGTACCTGCCTTCTCTCCATACCCTCTGATCCCCTTGGCCACAAGGGCCACATCTAACTCCCTCTTAAATATAGTCAATGAACTGGCCTCAACTACCCTCTGTGGCAGAGAGTTCCAGAGATTCACCACTCTCAGGGCACACATCAAAGTTCACCTCAAAGACAATCAAGTTCATGGTTTCTGGTATAAAAATCAACCTGATGTTCCGTTCTTTTCATCTGCAGGAATGCACATTTCTTCTGGTGCCAGGTTTTACTTGTATTTGTTCTGACAGTTAATGTAATCAGCAGGCTTTTTTGTAGCATCTAGAATATTGCATTCAAGTGAGATTAAAATGTTCCATCTAATGTTAATTACATGTTAACTACCTAAATGGTTGGGAAGTCAGTAATTTTCTACATATTACCCAAACGCATCATCTTTGATTTGTTGCAGCAGTAAAGGCAATAATTACTATTTTCTCTAGTATGTTTTTGGCATGCATTGTAAAAAAATTGAATGTTTGGGTGCTGCTGCTGTACATAATTATAGTTGTTTTGCTGAGAATGGCAGATTTCCATACCTGTTTTTTGGGAATAAAAGAGCATCTGTGGGGAAAAAAAAAGACATTTTATGCCATCAACCTGGAAGTAATGGATTATGAATATGCTGGTGTAGTTACATTATCAGAACAAAGGTTTACAATTGGCTTTACATTTGTGACTTTGTTCTTTTCCCTGTCATCTGCATAAACTGAGCTGGACCTTTTGCAAACTAAGCATTGTATTTGTTCCTGTGATGAGCCATTGGCTACATATTCAAGTAATCAATAAGATTTCATACATGACTCTTTATTCCCACTGCCCTGCCAGTCAGTCATTCATCTTCCATCTGTAAAACCCTGAGCTCATCTTAATCTCTGTAGCCAACAAATCAACTTGCACTAAGTACTATTCTTCCTTACTCCTATGCTTGTTCATATACAACATTTTGATCTTAAAGTTCTCCTGGTTGCTTTCAAACTCTTCAGTGGCCTGACTGTTTCCTTTATCAGTAACATCCTTTATGGCCACAAGACTTGGATCTCAGCATTCTTCCTATTCTGTGCATCCTTGCTTTAAACCACTCAAGCAAGAGCAGCCAAAGTCCTACACTCCTTTATGGAACTCCACATCTTCACCTCCTCACTATTTAAGATACCTGGCCTTTTATCCAATTTTTACATCAGCTCCCCTGATGTATCTTCATGTCTTGGTGTAAAATGCTGTTTATTACTTGTCCTGTGTAGCATAGAATAAAATGAATGTGAAAATTCCAACAGCATTGTTCTGTAGGTACGAAGGCAGTACTTGTGGATTGTCAAATTGCAAATGTTATGCTTTTGATTTAATAACGGTGTGAGGGTAAATCTATCAGCCACAGGTTGGTCAATTTAATCTTTATGATGGGGGAAATTAAATAAAGAAAGATTAGGACTGGAGTTTGTAACAGAGCATCAAGGACACAAATGCATTGATATTTTAGTGGTCAGAGAAACAACAACTGGAGTTTTCAGCAAATCTTTATCCACAAGTTTGATTGCCAGTATGCAGGTTCTACAGACACGTCTGCCCAGAACAGTGGTCAGCGCTGAACTAATGTGCGCAAGTGAAAAACCGCATAAAACAAACGGCCCCTCCCGAGTCACGTGACCGCGGCTTCCGAACGCCGGGTTCGATCTCTGCGTACGCCAGCAGGTGGCGCTACAATATCATGTGTTTGGACATAAAATGCATTTGATAAAATAGTGCGTAGTGGACAAATGCATCAATAATGCCCCTGTCCCACTTAGGAAACCTGAACAGAAACCTCTGGGGACCTTGCTTCCCACTCAAGGTTTCCGTGAGGTTCCCGGAGGTTCCGGTCACTCTCCCTAATGGTCGAAAGTGGTTTCCGTGTAGTCGATGCTTCTTCTATGTTCCTGCATTTATTTAAAAAAAATAAAAATAACGGCCCCGACTAAAAATAGGTTGCCGTTTGGTCGAAGCCAGTGGAGTGGGGTCACTATTTATTTACATGCAGTCGAAGGCAATCTACTTCGCTGACCAGCCATTTTGATTGGCTCATTGGAGTTTTCAGCAAAGATCCTGTTGGATCTTTGGTTTTCAGAACCTGGAAGATCCACCGGAAGGCAAAATGCCCGCTAACTTTATTAAACTTCTTAAAACTGTCTACACTCCTTCTCCCGCATGTTCTCTCCCCTTATCTCCCCTTCTCTCCCCTTTTCCCCCCTTCTCTTGCCCTTCTCTCTCCATTTCTCTGTCCTCCTCTTCCCTTCTTTCCCTATGGAGAGTGACCAGAGCCTCTGGGAACCTCATGGAAACCTTGGGTGGGGCGCAAGGTCTCCAGAGGTTCCCATTCAGGTTTCCTAAGTGGGACAGTGGCATTAAGCACGATGTTAAAGGAACTGTTGCAACATGGAGTCATAATCATTTCAGTGAGAAGAGCAAAGAGAAGCAACATAAACTAATAAGAATAACTCTGAAAGAGTCACAGGAACGCCAAGGACTGGTGATATATGTGCATGGATCATTGGATGTGACAGTTCAGGTCAAGAAAACAATTAAGAATGCATACTGGTATCCTAGACTTTAAAAATAGATGCATGAAGCAAGGTATTTTTGAATAAGTGGTTGAGCAACTGCTGAATATTTTGTGCACAGTTCTATTTGCCACATTTCAGCAAAGATGTGAAAGCCTCAGAGAGTGTGCAGAAGACATTTACAAGTATGATTCCATGAATGAGAGACTTTACTCAAATAGATTGAATAACTCGGTATTCTAAATCTCAATACAAACAATATTGTAAAGTGATCTGATAGAGGTGTTGAGAGTCATGATAGGTGTACAGTAAATAGGCGTAACAACGTTTATCATTGGCAGCAGGGTCAGGAACCAAAGGACATAGAATAAAAATGATTGGCAAAAGAAAACTTTCCAATGCATGATGTGAGTCAGGCCTGAAGTACATTGCATTCAATTGCAATATCTAAATGTAGATTCAATTGCATAGTCTTAAAGGAGTGAAGTACAGCAGCAGCACAGTGGCATAGCTGTTAGAGATGCTGCCTCGTAGTCCCAGACTGAGGTTTAATTCTGACCTCAGGTGTTGCCTGTGTGGAGTTTGTATGTTTCCCCTGTTTTCCCCCACATCCTGGTCTCCCCCCACATCCCCAAAACTTGCAGGTTTGTCGACTAATTAGCCTCTATAAATTGTCCTATTGTGTGGCGAGTGGATGAGAAAGGTGGATAATATTAAGCTAGTGTGATCAGTGGTCGGCATGCACTTGATGGGTCAAAGGGCTTATTTCCATTCTGTATCTCCATTCGAAACTAAACATACACAAATAGGTTGAAAAAAAAGACTCTCTGGTGAATGGAATTAATTGAATTGTTCTTGCACAGAACCAGCATTGACTAGCCAAATAGCCATCTTAATTCCTAATGAGAAGTTTGACGCTCTCAAATGAATGCTAAATGGGCAAATTGCCTTACACTAGCAATGTTACAAAATTTTGAGATTTAAAAAATCAAGTTTACAATTTATCCCATCACATAAAGAAAAAAAGAAGTTTAATTTGACACCTAATTCACTTTCATATCTCAAGTATTTAAAAATGTATGGCCATTTTCATACTAGGAAATTAGCATATTGTTCCCTATTGAGTTTCTATGGACATAACAAAAAAGCTGTGATCATGGACAGTCAAAAGCCCCTAACTTTCTTAAAAATTAAGAGAACTGAATGAAATTTTCAGCTATCATAGATTGAAGCATTCTGAAACAAATATAAATCAATCTTACTTGGATGACCTGAAATTAAAGCATATAATTAGTTAGTTACCCAGTTGGAGTTAATTGGAGCTAATTTCAAACTTCAATTACTAGATCTAAACATCTATCTATTTCTTAATAAATGATTAACATTTTTAAATAGCCTAAGTGTCCAAATAATATTCACAAATAATTCACAATAAAACATGATTTTTAAATCTCATTTACATTAATTTATAGGCCAAATGGAAGGAATTTAGGGTTCAATTGCTGTAAATTAAAGTCAATTTAAATCCGCTTTCTAGTGTGTTCCTGTGGAACGCGCTGGTTTAGAACATTCACATTGCGCTAGATTTGTGCCCTCAAATGCCCAGAAAAATACTGCGGGATATAATGGGCCCAAAGTTAGCTAATCGCAATATTAAACTTTGTATAAAGGGATCTTAAGAAGCCCTTTTTAATGTAAAAATAAACAGCCTACCTTCTGTTGTCTGCTGTATGAGACCCTGCCGGTTGCCGGTGGTCGCGGGTTTAGAGGTTAATTTTTAAACTACTACAACAATTATATAAAGCCTTTAAATCTAATAATATCTTAAGCGACGGAATATTCCAGCGATTTTCCGTTAATAATTAACTAGGCTGAACATCCTCGATTGGAACAGCCTAGGGGAAATCGCGTTTTAAACCCGCCCCCCTCTAAACGGCGCCAAAATCGCGCACACCCGCAGCGACAGATAATCGAGGGAAAAGATTCAACACTGTGTCATCAAACAAAAATCTGTTAAAAAGTTAAGGGATAAAAGGGATATCTGTTAAGGGATAATATTAAACTTCAAAACAAGTGGGTTTAAATCATTGTTTTTCTTTGGAGAGGAAATAAAATCATTAAGGATTCTGAACATAAACTAAAGTGACTGAAATGTTCACACTTAAATTGTAAATGGGAACAGTGTAATGGAGTGTGAGTGTACAATTCCACTGTCAGGAGGTGGGTTGGTTTCTGAAGCCTTTAATCAATGCTTTGTGCTTCCTTTTTCCCATGCACCATATTTAAGAACTCTTGCCTAACTTTAACTGATATTGGGAGATAAGGAAGTTTGATGGGTGTAAGAACAATCATAGAAACATGGAAAATAGATGCAGTCGGCTGTTCAGCCCTTCAAACCTGCACCGCCATTTAATATGATCACTGCTGATCATCTAAAATACCCCGTTCCAGTACCCCGTTCCTGCTTTTTCACACACACACACACACACGTGCGCGCGCACATACATGTGCACACATACGCACACACAGACGCGCACACACTCGCACACACACGCGCACACACATGCGCACACACACACGCACACACACACGTGCGCGCGCACACACACGCGCACACACATGTGCACACATGCGCGCACACACACGCGCACACACACTCGCACACACACTCGCACACACGCGCACACACATGCGCACACACACGCACACACACACACGCACACGCACGCACACACACACTGGTGCTGTAATTAAGATGGCTAGCATAGTGTACGGTAAGTCCTTTAAAAGAGGGGAGAAGGGTGGAGAAGGAATGGAGACAAGTTTTAAGGAACCAGACAACTTTTAATAAGCCAGAGGTACACGGTTGTGAAGTTCAGCGGACATTTAACTTTACTGGTCGGTTTTCCTTGGTGATGAAAACTCGTGCTTACGTTTTTTTTCCCCCAATGAGTCAATGAAAATGACCGGTCAGCAAAGGTGATTAACTAAAACTACCTACGAGTACCTCAACTACCCATAACTACATGGCGACCCCACTACAACTGCACCTACGACTACAGGTTTATCGATTTTCTCCATGGCGACCAATTTTTGGTTGCAGAAAATTTGTCAACGTGTTGAAAAATTTGCGGCGACCATACTGAGGCCGCGACTAGTTCCTAGAATGCGGGAACTCCTCGCGACCATGAAGGAGACTCACCAGAGACCACCAACGTACACGTGGTGACCATGTGGCGAGCGCAGTCTCCTGCACTCACTTGAAAAGTCGCCTAAGTGGGACAGGCCCATTATTCTTAAACTGGTCGCCCCCAACGTCAAAAACATTTTTCCTGTATCTAGTCTGTCCAATCCTGCAAGAATGTTATGTTTCTATAAGATATCCTCTCATCCTAAATTCCAGTTTACCAGTCAATCCATTCAGTTCATTTCAAATGTTTCAAAAGGCACTCCACGTCCAGAGTTATCAAGGAATGTTTCCATCACAGCCATAAAGCAACTCTTGAAAAGTCTACTAATTTTCATGATCTTAAGAAGTTGGGATGTAATGTTAAAATTGCACAAGGCATTGGTGAGGCCAATTCTGGAGTATGGTGTACAATTTTGGTCCCCTAATTATAGGAAGGATGTCAACAAAATAGAGAGAGTACAGAGGAGATTTACTAGAATGTTGCCTGGGTTTCAGCAACTAAGTTACAGAGAAAGATTGAACAAGTTAGGGCTTTATTCTTTGGAGCGCAGAAGGTTAAGGGGGGATGATAAAGGTTTTTAAAATGATGAGAGGGATTGACAGAGTTGACGTGGGAAAGCTTTTTCCACTGAAAGTAGGGAAGATTCAAACAAACAAGGGGACATGACTTGAGAATTAAGGGACAGAAGTTTAGGGGTAACATGAGGGGGAACTTCTTTACTCAGAGAGTGGTAGCTGTGTGGAATGAGCTTCCAGTGAAGGTGGTGGAGGCAGGTTCGTTTTTATCATTTAAAAATAAATTGAATAGTTATATGGACGGGAAAGGAATGGAGGGTTATGGTCTGAGCGCAGGTATATGGGACTAGGGGAGAATACGTGTTCGGCACGGACTAGAAGGGTCGAGATGGCCTGTTTCCGTGCTGTAATTGTTATATGGTTATATGGTTATATGGTTATCTTCCTTGATTTGTTGATTGTTTCCAACACTATAACTCCATCCTATGTTTAAGCTGAGCTTTCCCCCACAACCAACACACATGGAATTTATCTTTTTTCACAATCACTAACCCTCTACTTTTCCCATCACTTATACACCTACATTCAACAATCATATTCACCCATCATTGGTGTTACTACATGGAGATGGGGAGAGCTTGGCTGTATTTTCTCCAGTCATCATAAAATAATTGTGACTCAGGATGTAATAGGAAGTAGATACATAATGCTGGAATAACTCAGAAGGACAGGCAACATCTCTGGGTTGAAGGAATTGGTGACGTTCCGGGTCAAGACCCTTCTTCTGACTGAAAGTCACGGGAAGGGGAAACGAGTCATCGATGATGATGTCGACATATAGAACAAATTAATTATAAATATGCAAAAAAAATTAACAATGATAAAGGAAACAGGCTATTGTTAGCTGTTGGCTTGGTGAGAACGATAATTTGGTGCGACTTAGGAGGGGGAGGGATGGAGAGAGAAGGAATGTAGAGAAGTTAATATTCATACTGAACCCTGGGTTGTGAGTTGCCCAAGTAAAATATGAGATGCTGTTCCTTCAATTTGCGTTTGGCCTCACTCTGACAATGGAGGAGGCCTTGTACAGAAAGGCCAGAAATGAATATTTTGGTCCAGTGGAGAGGGTGGCAAACAATACATCAAGGCTGATGTTACACACACACACTAAACCACTGCAATAAATGTTGTTGACTGAGTGAGAATTGTATGTGTCAAGTCAAGGGAGTTTATTGTCATGTGTCCCAGATAGGACAATGAAATTCTTGCTTGCTGCAGCTCAACAGAATATTGTAAGCAAAAATACAGAACAGTTCAGTTACGTATACACATAAATAAGCAGATAAAGTGCAATAGGTTACAGTTCAGTCTGTTTGTTGGCACGTTTAATAGCCTGATGGCTGTGGGGAAGAGCTGTTCCTGAACAGGTCAAAGGTCTATTCCATAGATTTGAACCCAAAAATCTAATCTCACACACCATTGCAATTCACGACTGAGGTAGAGGCATGCCTTTATTCACGGGAGATTAAAAACCATGAAACTCATTCAAGTTCTCTCTCTTAGGTCACTGTACAATGTCCCTTTGCAAAATTTTGAAGATGAACATCAACTATTTGTACTCTAGACATCATTGATACCTCAACCGACATCGCAAAATCAAGTCAAAGGTCACATAGGTTGCCAAGTGCTTTGTGATGTTTAGAGGAGATGGGGTGTTTAATTAAAATTCAAACCTTTGCTTTCTTTGATTTTGACTAAGTGATGACTGTGATGTTCTCCTGTTTACTGAAGACTTGCTCACAATGACAGCATGGGTGCTGAAATTTCTTCTGTATTTATTTATGCCTAGTATATTCTGTTGTGCTGAAGCAAAGCAAGAATTTCATTGTACTATCTGGGACACATGACAACAAACTCCCTTGAATCTTGAATCTTGAAAGGCAGTATCTTTATTTTAGGTTAAGATTTGCTTCGTTTGCATTTGTATTGTTAAGAACGTGTTTCAAATATAAGTTGAAGGGCAAATTAATGTTGTCAGTAACCTCATTTCATCGTGGTGTGCAGTGTTTACTTCACAGGAGCAGATGTGCTAACATATGGCAAGGAGGCATTAGCATGTCTACTTAGAATTCCAAGTGGCAACGAGGTGGCAATGTGGAGTATGTGGTCTATTTACTGATTAGAGACATTTTTTGTTGTTGCTTCCCACTGTGTGTTTGCTGGGCCTTAGCATCAGGAGGAAATCATGGGACCAAGTAAACAGCAGATGCATTTCCATTGATGAGGATTGGGAAAAGAATCAAGGAGGTTATGGGGTGAAAGGGGCAATAATAAACTGACAGTCTTTTCACACACTTTGATTTTCTGTCCCTTTGGTCACAGTGAGATGGAAATTGAGTTGGGTATAAAACAAGCTGTTGATTTGTTATCATCAGCTTTTCAACATAACCCAAGAGTAACTTCACTTCCTTATTCTCCCAGACGCCCAACATTTAACCTATAGCGCCTTATTTTGGTTAGAGACATATTGCAAAATGTGTTATGCTTGTGTGTCTTGCTTTCATCCAGCTGCTTAGGCTGAACAAGACGCAATGAAAGTAGAAAGAGCACAAAATTACTCAAACTCATCACTGACAATTTAATTTAGAAAAACCTTAATTTATTTTCAATCGAGGGTGTAAAATTTGTACTCATTTCACAATCTAGTTGCATTTTAGTAGTCTCTTACCAGAGCCAGGATGTTTAGATACTAAAAAGTCTGAAATAGGTTGGCAAATAGACATAATAAAATTACGAAAATGGCACGATAAAGGGATTTATTGACAAAAAGAAGCTTAAAAAGGCACATATTCCCACCACCAAAATATGTTTAAAAATGATAATATAAAGGTATACTACATGAAATGACCAAAGTTGCCTGGTTGCACATAATTACTAGCAGTTTTTTTCAAATTATTTAATGTTAAACTATGCTGTCTGTCAGACAGAATATGCTTCAGTTGTGAAGAACTTCTTTCTACCTCAGCTGAGGTCACTGGTGCATACCCGAAACAAGCTACCGACTATATTCATGTCGATATCTTGGGCATAACAATTACCTTTGAGAACTTTAGCTATGTTTTGTATTTCTTCAAGATCTTTGTTACCTAAAATCACTCTCTCACATTTCCCTTGTATGTCTTTACCAACCGTCAGGAATTTTACAAATATCATCCATTAATTTGTTGAAAACTTGCAAGTTATTCATTAGTGTTGCCATGTTTCTCAAGGTACGTGATAGCTTGTGGGAAGTTTGCAAAATTGGAAGCAATAAACACAAGATCGCAGTGGAGAGACTTTTTCTGCATGATTTCACTGACGATACTGACAGCAGCGGATTCTTCATCTTCAAAACAGTTGATGATTTATTTTATCTTTTCAAAATTTGCAGCATAGAGTACAGCAGAAAGCCATGTACCCCACCTAGTCAAAACAGGCTGAGGAGGTAGCGGAATCTCGGTGCCATTTCTTTGAACAACTGCACACATGACGGTGTTTTCACGAAGATTTTCTTGACATTGGAAACTAGGCGATCAACATTTGGAAACAAGCTACGTATGTGCTTGGCAATTCTATGAAATCCTTGAGCTAAGCATCGCAGTGACAGATTTTTATATTGTTCAAGAGATTACTCCCTCTAACCACTAAGTAGACTACATGGTTAAGGAGAATGTCATAATATGGATGTGAACTCTCTATGAGACCTTCAGAGCTTCTTCACAGAAAATTCTTCATAACATAGTCTTTTGATTAATAGTCTCTTTATTTTTTAAGAAACACAATAAGATATACATCCGACTTTCTTCTGATTCATACACTTTAATCTTTTTCAAACTCCAGCATATCGCTTTAAACGTTAGAAAACTCCTTGTGTTTCAGTTGCATTTCACATGGTCAAAGGGTAAACCTTCCCCATGTAAGTCAAAAACTAAACACAAAACTAAGCTTCTGCACAAGAAACCCAGCACTAAACATGCCCTTGACTACGTAATAAATCCCACCCACATAATAACGGGCAGTCTAAAATTTAAAGACAAATGCCATGATTAATGACACACAAAATAAGCCAAATGGCCACTACCAAATGGGCCAATGCAACAATTTGGGGAATAAAGCTTTAAGAGCACGAGCAGTTTTTTTCATGTACGGAGCTGCATCAATCACTAACAGAAGAACATTCTCGTGTTTTATAACTTTTGGCCAAAGTACAGCAAGTGAAGATGTAAACCACTGAGTAATAGTTGAGATGTTTGATTTCTCCAAGACTTCCGATGTCAACAAATATTCCTTTGATGGTTGACCGGCCTCCAGTGTGCCAATGACCACATTGGCAACCTATTCCCCCACAGCATCAGTTGTCTTGACTATTGAGATCCATATTTTGTAGCATGCAACTTCATCTCTAATTTTCTGCACAACAATGTTGAAGTTACTGTCAACATAATATTTCCATAATGATGATTCGCTTGGTATAGGTTCCTCTGTGTATTTCTCAAAAAAACCTCAGAGATTTGTTTTCCAATTTCCACAGGAGAATACCAGCATCAATTAATGCCTTGCACAGATCACTCAAACACAGATTTGCAACTGCAGCCAGCAGTAAATGTAGTGAGGGGACAAACTTGGGTCTTTTGCTTGCGTAGTCTACACCCCAGTGGTATCAACATTGAACTCTAATTTTAGATAGCCCTTGTCTTCTCCCTCCACCCCTCCTCATTCGCAGCTCTCCTTCTAGTCCTACTGTCTCCGCCTCTTCCTTTGTTTTTCCCGCCACCTCATATAAGTCTGAAGAAGGGTGTCGACCCAAACATTGCCTATTCCTTCTCTACATAGATACCGCCTCATTCGCTGAGTTTCTCCAGCATTTTTTGTCTACTTTTTATGTTTCCAGCAGTTCTTTCTTCAATAGATCTTGGAGAAGACTGAATCAGCAGACAGCGGCACGAACGAACGAATGATCAACGATGGAAACCCCGGTTTCACCCTGGTGACGGAAATTTTCTTGTAAGTTATACTATGCTAACACGTTAATAATAACATTAATATTAACATGTTAACATAGCAAACGTCATTGTAATCTCGCTACAACTAGAGAAAATAACACACCCTTTTAGCAAAATGGCAAAAAAAAAAGACTGATTTAGGCAATTGTGAAAAAGCATTATCTTGGTGAAATTATCAAAAAAGGCATGAAAATGCACGGCACATGACAAAATCATGGCTCTCTTACATTTGAGCAAAATATTCCTATTTTAATAAAGAGAGAGACAAATATTGAGTGATTATTAAGCATTATGTTTCCCAATTTAACTCCTTGTCAGGTCTCGGGTTTGATCTAGTTTCTGTTTCTTATTGGTTTTTAGTATTAGAGTGTGCATTCTTGTTTTATTTTGGTGTCTCACATCTCCTCTTGTTTCAGGTCCTATTTCCTGTCAGGTTGTTTACCCTCATGTTGGCCCCACCCTGATGTGTTTCACCTGTGTCTCGTTATCCCCTGCTAGTCTGTTTTTAAGCCCTTTGTGTTTTAGTTCTCATTGCCAGTTCGTGGTGTATGCTACTTGGTTGTACTGTTGCCTCTGTTTTGCTTACCTGTGTACCGACTTGGACCGATTAAACTCTGAAGACTGATCTGCCCTGTGTCTGAGCCTGCATTTGTGTCCTCCTCCTTGTTCAGTTCTGATACTCCTGGGCATTAAAAAAAAACCCAATCTGCTTAGTTTAATTTTAGTCCATACTTGATCTTAATGATGTCAGGACTGCAGTCTGGGAAGAGGTGAAAGAAGGGCCTGTTTCTGTGATGTTACTATAACTCCATGATTTCAATGTGTCATGGGATTGGTTTGAGAAGCCATGTATGTGGTGGGGAGACACGGTAACTACATATGTGTAGTTGGGCTCTGTTTTATTTTAGGATCCTAGGCAGTCAATTTGTTGAGTATGACGTGCTAAATTTTCAGAACACAACTGAGAAAAACTGTATATTACACCCCTACTTTTGTAGCTCCCACAAGCCCAACATGATGCTTTTTATGATTGCAACATGGCTGTTAAGTTGTCTTGCATAGGAAGCTGGTAATGACAAGGTGGCACAATATCACTTTGGCTATGATACATAATATATACAGCAAATATCATGCGCTTTTTTAAAAATTATTTTCTGTCTGTGTTTTAATGTAGTTTTTGTTATTTTTTGTTGGTGTGTGTGTGTGGGGGGGGTGGGGGGGTGGGGTGGGAGGGGGCGGAAACTTTTGAATCTCTCCCTGCACTGGAGACCCGACCTTTTTCTCGTCGGGTTTCCGTTGTCGTTGAGGCCGCAACGAGGCGCGGCCTCCAACAGGAAGAAGCCGGGGACTCTGGTGCTACTCACCGTCGCCGTCGCGGGGCTGGCCGAGTCCGGAGCGGGTGGAGCGGTGGAGGAGCGCTGCTGCTGCCGCTGCTGCCGCTGCTGCTGCTGCTGCTGCCGATGCCGCTGCTGAGTCGGAGGCTGCTACTGCGGGTCTGCGGACGGCGGCGCCGGGAGCCCGCGGATCCCTGGAGAGAGACCGCTTTTCGGGGCTCCTGCAATGGCGAATTCTCCCGCCCGTGTTGCGGGGTTGAAGAGCTCCTGGAGCGGGGCCTCACTTCACCGCCCCGCGCGGCTGGAATGGCCGCGGGACTTTGCGAGCGCACACCGGGGGCTCCAACACCAAGACCCGGTGTGCGACCTCGCACCACCCGGCGTGGCTTTAATGGCCGCGGGACAATCGCCATCGCCAGCCGGGGCTTTGACTTTGACTCTGACATCGGGGGGGGGGGGAGAGTGCAGTGGAGAGATAAGTTTTTTTTTGGCCTTCCATCACAGCTATGTGATGGATGTTTATGTAAAATGTAATTATGTTGTGTCTGGGGTCTATTTGTGTGTAATGTATGGCTGCAGAAACGGCATTTCGTTTGGACCTCTAGGGGTCCAAATGACAATTAAATTGATTCTTGACTCTTGACTCTCTTGACTCTTGACTCTTGACTCTTGACTGTTAGTCATGTGGAGGATGGATTTTGATGGCTAGAAAAACCGGGCAGAAACCAGAAGATGTACCTGATGGGAGATTGTAGATGGTTGAAGCTTTCCCTGAAGGTTATAGAAAGTTATAGTCTGAAAATAGGTCATTTGACTAACTGAGTCCATGCTGACCCTCAGACATGCAATTACAGTCAGTCTGCATTAATACCATTTTTGATTCTCCTATCTTGATATCAACTCTTGTAGGATTTCATTCAACATCAACACCAATTGAGATGATATGTCCTCTAGTGTATCTACGTCTCTCATAAATTGATTTACTTCTATCAGGACTCCCTGCAACCCCTGGCATTTTAGAGAAAAAAAAGAGTCTGTCCTACCTTGCTAGCCCCTGTAGTTTAATACCACCACACCCCCCCCCCCCCCCCCCCCCCCCACCCTAATCCAGGCATCGTTCCGATTGAAGAGAAACATCATGATCATGCTCTGTTATATACTCAAGACATGCTTGGGAATTACAACAAAACGGAATGTACTCATTTGCCACAACCAAGAAATGCAAGGATGCACTTTGATGATGACAATCCAGAATTGCTGCAGGAATTGTAATACGATAGAACTGAACAACAGCAATTTTTTGAGGAGAATGAGTCTCTCCTTAATGCTGAGCAGAGAGCAGTGTATGAGCAGGTGTGCAACTGTTTGAAAAGGAATTTCCCTTCAATGTTTTTCATTGATTCACCAGGAGGAATGGGAAAAACATTTAACCCCAATTTGATCTTCTCCAAAGCTAGAGGTCTAGGTGATGTGGCTATTGCTGTAGCATCCTCTGGGATAGCAGCTACATTCATGCCTGGTGAATGAACTGCACATTCTCCATTCAAGATGCCGATCCAAGTGACCAAGGGTACATTCTGCAACATTGACAAGAACTCTAACACTGTATGTTTGATAGGGCATGTGAAACTCATTGTTTGGGTTGAATGCCTAATGATTAGGAGAGTGAGCTTTGAAGCATCGGACAGAACTCTTTAAGATGTATGCTGCAACACTAAGCCTTTTGGCGGCATTATTATCATTTGTTGTGGTGATTTTTGACAAATTCTTCCTGTAGTGATAAGGGGAAATGATGTTGAAAATTCCTGCATCAAGAAATCCTACTTGTGGACACTTTTCACCAAGTTTCAATTGCGCACAAATATGCGATTGAGGGAGGGGGAAGGCGACTATTCTCAATTTTTGTTGAAATTTGGAGAAGACGGCATTTTAAAGAATGTAGATGATGAAATTAAAATGCCACAAGACATGGTGCTATTAGCAAAAACACTGAAAGAGCATATTTATTTCATCTATCCTGCATTTGATAATCCTGCAAAATTATTCTCCGCCAACTGTATCCTGATTCCGCACTACGATACAATGAGAAGGATCAATGTTACATGTATCACATGCTTCTGTGGAATTATTAAATAGTACTTTTCTTTTAATGCTGCCACTGAGGGAACTTGCTTCCCAACTAAATTCCTCGATTCACTCGAGATCTCTGGATTACCACCACATAAATTGGAGTTGACAAAAGGATCTCCAAAGTTAATGAGAAACATGGAACCCCCAAAGCTATGCAATGGAATGAGGATGATTGTGAAAGAGCTACACAATGATCTGATCATTGCAAGAATCAATATGGAGCCTTCAAAGATGACATTGTTCTCATTCCTCGGATAATGCTCATTTTGACTGAAGGCAAAGGCATTCCCCACTCGGTCCCACTTAGTCTAGTACTTAACAAAAACTCTCATCTTGTCCTCTTCCAGTTTGCGTTGTATTAATATTAGCACAAAAATGATACCAGATAGTGCTATGATTTATCGCCAACTTACTGTTCTCCTGTGCTACAAGCGCACCAAGTTTTGTTCCAATAGATGGAATATGACAAAAGTTATGAAGGTTTAAAAATTGTAAGATCAGTAGATTGGTGTTCTCTCCTGTCAGTCATGGGATGATAAGGCCCCTTCTGGCACCTGCTGTCAATTACCGGGACAAGGATAATGAAGTCCCAGAGGCCGGGCTGAGCCAGTGAGCCGCGCTTAGTCCCAAAGCCGTCCCAAAGCTGATGAGCCAGAAGCCATCCCGAGGCAGTGAGCCCGAATCAGTCCATAAGCCGTTCCAAAGCCAGTGAGCCCAGAGCCGTCCTGAGTCAGTGAGCCTGAAGCCGTCCCGGAGCCCGGAGTGTGGGGAGCCCAGAGGCGGTCCGTAGTACGGGGAGCCCAGAGTGCGGGGAGCCTGGAACCCAGAGTGCGGGGAGCCCGGAGGCGGCCTGGAGTGCAGAGTGGCCCGGAGCCTGGCCGACTGTGAGGCCGACTGCTGTAACCTCGAGATCCTGAGGAAGTGAGGGGTGAGAGTGGGGGTTTGAGGGGGGCCTGGGGCAGCACTGGTGGGGCACACCACCCCAGCCCACACACCCCCATGCCCCTTCCCTTGCACATCCCCCCAGCAGCATGCCACGGTAGCGTCAGGCCCCGGCAGCACTCCCCCCCTCCACACTGCGCCTGCCTGAAGCAGTGCCCCTCTACCAGCTGCAGGACGCTCTCCACCCTGCACCAGCCCTCGACAGACCCCGCCTGAAGTTGTTCCCATCCCCTGGCCCCCGCTAGAAGCCATCCCATTTCCAGCAACAGGATGCTCCCCACCTGAATCCTGTGGGGACCAGTGGTGAGCATCCTGCAACTGGGGATGGTTAGGGGATGCTGTTAGGGGCTATGAGTGAGTGGTGGAATATTGTGTTGGGGGAATGGGTTGTGTTGGAGGAACTGGTGAGTGGTGGAATATTGCGTTGGGGAATGGGTTGCATTGGCGGACCAGGCCTCCCGTGTGACTGGGACCCAATGGGTCCTTCTTAGTCTAGTCTCTAAATGAAAACTGAACTGAAAGATAGTGATTTATATTGTGGCAGGAATCATGAACCTTGTCTTCTTCACCAACGGTTTCATTCTGAAAGTAACAGAGGAAATATGTTTGGGAATAGTTGGACATTACGTGCTCTTAAGCAATTTGAATTAGTTATCAGTTAAACAAGCAATGCTATAAGAAACATTTCATAATCTATCACCAATAACCATTGTCAGTAATAATTTTTGATCAAGTCCTTTAGGCTTTGGTTTCATCACACTGAGGAGTTCAATGTCCAGTTATACATCGACCGCAATAAGCAATAACTATGTTCACTGCTGAATTGAAACAGTCCTTCATTATGTATGATGGTCATCGTTTTTTTTTAATCATATTGAGATCCAAGATCCCCAAATGAATCTTTACTTTGATCCATGTTTACTTCAGCATCAGCAAGAACAGCAAGCAATATAACTCCAATCATATCCCAACTAAACTTTAATATGCAATAAAGTAGCGCTGGGTCAAATCACACTGCCTGCATTTTGACAAGATGTAAATTATAACCACAGTATAGTATGAAATCAGGATTATATAAAGGCCTGAGGCACTCTTCTTTCCTGCTAGTTAATTTATAATTTTACTGCCAATTTATTTTAATGGCATGAGAGTGTAGTTCTTCCTGCTGCTCTTTCAAAACATTAAAAATTCATTGTTAGGGAATGAAGCTTTGTGTTTGCAGGTAAACATACTTACACAGATATATCCCCTGATGCCACAACCAACCAAAAAAATGGATCTTGCTAGCTGCCACGTAGTATTAGAAGCTACTCAGACCAGTTGTGTAATAGAAACATAACCTAAATACGTATATCTTTTGATCCACAACTGAGCAGACAATGGAATTGGAATAATCTGTAGGATATTTAAAGGTATTCTTAATAAATAAATGTTGCATTAATTGTGATTTGAAAGCAGCTGACCACGATAATGTGCACAGTTAGTGATACAATGCACCCACCCCGTTGAGATTTTTGTGAATTTGTTATTAGATTCATGTTTCAATTGAGTCCCTGGGCAACTTGCATGACTTTTAAGAATTGACCCTGTTATCAAATAGACTGCTCATTAGTAACCTATTTCTATTAATCTCAATGTTCAAATTACTACTAAAACTAATTTATTTACATCGGAGTGATTCAACAAACTAATGGGAGCTTTAAGGATTCGGTATGATGCTGTGAGGAAGCAACGTATCGATGAAAATTAGGAAGTAGAGAATTGGCACCTTGATTTACATCTTAATCAATGTTTTCCTATTTACTGCAGCTTGAAGTAGACAGCATTGGCAGAAAGGCAGATGAGGCGTTTTTGTTGCACCTCAAGTAGTTCTTTGACAGAATTAGCACTCAAACTGAATTTTACTATCAATCCAGAGTCATCGGTGGGTCTTGTCAACATAAGGCACACAGCATGTGGGACTGAGCTTCCTTTCATGGTTTACTCTTGGGGTAAGCATAGCAGGACATATTCAGGAAATTGGAAAGATAAATGGCATCCCGGGGAGATACAGGAGAATATGCCAAAAAAGGATAGCATATTCATGGTAAGTTTTGTATCTCAAATGCTTTGTTTATATTCCTGGAGACACAAGAGATTGCAGATGCTGGAATCTTGTGTAAGAAAAGAAACCGCTGGAAGAAATCAGCGGATCAGGCATCATCCACGAAGGAAATTGGACAAACAACGTTTCACTCGAGATGCTCCCTTGTATTTTTATTTTGTTGAGGAAATTAATTGTTCTCATAAATGTATCAAATGTGTTTTAATGCAATTTGTATTTCACTGTAATACATAATCACAACTTAATGTACATAGAGCTTCAATTATTCTGCTACTTTTAAATTGGATTGAGATTGATCTGTGAGTCACCCTAATGTTAATTGTGATAGTCAAAAAGATTAAGATCTAAAATTAAGTTCACAGAACAGTACTGTTGGGTTACTTTATGTAACTCTTGTGCAATTCTGCATGAAACAGGCATGTCTATTCACCAGGGAGTTAAGGGCCTGTCCCACGAGCATGCGACTCCATGAGGCAAGCGCAACCTAAAGGGCCTGTCCCACGAGCATGCGACTCCATGCGGCATCCCTAACGTGGTCGCTTGAGCCGTACGGCCTCGTGGGGCCGGTCCCACTTCGATCGCCGGAGCCCTATGGAGTTGAGCGGAGCTGGTTGACATCGGGCGGGGCTCCGAAAAACTGACCATGTTCGAAAATTCCGCGCGGCAATGGCCTACCGGCCCGCAGCCGCCTCGACGCCGTACGTCACACGCGAACGTCCCGCGGACTTCGCTCGAACTTCACGTCGACCTCCACACGGCCCCCGCTTCTGGTTTGGTCGCGCTTGCCGCATGGAGTCACATGCTCATGGGACAGGCCCTTTAGGTCGCGCTTGCCGCATGGAGTCGCATGCTCATGGGACAGGCCCTTTAGGTCGCGCTTGCCGCATGGAGTCGCATGCTCATGGGACAGGCTCTGTACAGTGTAGCTATTTTACCATGAAAGTGTGAACACTGCAGCCACTGACTGAACAAGTAGCAGAATAATTAGAGAGAGTGCATCCAGAGATCGAGGGAACAATGAAAAACAATCTCTGCAGCCAGCATAATCTGTGCAAGTGGGTCATAAATACACCCTCAAGGGTTATATATTCAACAGCTGCTACCTAAGAAAATGCTTGATACCTGCTTTGCTTATGCCTAAGGATTGAAGGAAAAGTAGATGGCGTCGTCTTTCCTTGCATAGAATTTTGGGCTTAGTATTGGACTATTGGGCAAGGGAAATCTCTTCTATTGTCTCTTTAATATTTGTACTGCACCAATCACAAAACTAACGATGACAATACTAGGTACACAAAAGTGCTGGAGAAACTCAGCGGGTGCAGCAGCATCTATGGAGCGAAGAAAATAGGTGACGTTTCGGGACAAAACCCTTCTTCAGACCCTGTACAATGACAATACTAGTGCAGCAACCATGTCTGTGATTACTGAAATCAATTGATGCATTAAAGGACAAGCTACGAGTTTTGTTTATTAAGCACAAATAAACAGGAAGCAAGCCCCTCAGCACTTCAGTAGAGAGAGCTGAATTAAATGTGACATTGATGTTTAAATCATAGTTTCTGCCAGACTCATTTGTCGTTGCTTGGTATGTCCAGAAGCATGATTCCGAGTCCCCATGATGATTGTTTCATTTCTATGTTATGTGACTCAGTGCCAGCTGTTGCAATATTTGTTAAACTGATCGGCCTGTACTGTGTGCTGGTGTGGGACCATTCACAGCAAGGCATTTGATCAGTCCATTGAACTGCGATGGAGGTTGCAGCCTGCCCTAAGCTCACAATTTCCACCACTACTATTGAAGCCTTTTTCTTTTTGCAGCTGGTATGTGTTTCACAAGGAAGGATACTCCTCCCCAGTATTCAATGCCAGTAACATGTAGCTGCAAGCACTTCTTTTAGTTTCCAATGGTATTTGAACAGGTCAAACTTTAGAACATTAATCTAAAAATAAAATGAAAAGTACTATTTTTAACCTTAACTTTGTAAATTTTTAAAAGAGATCAGAATGGCCATGAGCTCCATTGGCATCCTACATGAAGCTCCCATTGGAGACATTTCATGTGTGCTGCACTATTCTTGGCATCATTTGCAATAGTATTATGCCTGAAGAATGCTGTATGTTAAGGTAAATGAAAATCCCACTAAAAAGTTAGAATTCAAATCCCCAACGGATGTCAAAGTACACAGAAATGGGCATAGTATTGTCCAGGTTAAGTTGGTGTTCAACTGTACCGTGCTATGTTGATTACAGCCGTGTTAACAATTTTCTAAGCTATATTCTTCAGTTGTTAACAATTTAACTATGATTTTCCCACTTGGTTTCAATCTGCTGTTCATCCTCGGTCTGAGGATTTTTCTGGCAAAGCTCATAGTATAATCTAAACCAGATTGCCCTCATAAAGGTGTTGCTATGTACCTTTGTAAACAACAATAGTTCGAATTGGCCCTCTGCTGGTGGTTGTGGCTATCGAGGATGATGATAAAAGAACATCGACATGTATCCAAATTTGATTGGTGGCTGACTTGCAGATGTCAGAAGGCATAACCTTCCCATATATTTGTTTGCCGTGTCCTTAGAAGTTGTTAAAAGTATAAAATGACCTTGCTTTTATGCATAGTACTGATTACGTATACATTGTTGGGTCATTGAAGTTGAAAAATATGTTTTTTTAGCCTACTAAATTCCCAGTGATGCTATTGTTTGCAAACAACGTCTAGCCATAACTGTTATAACTATGTACAACCAATAACACATGTCAAAATAACGTGGAGGATTTTTCAATGCCTTCCTTAAATACCACACCATGCCAAAGGGATGGTTAAATCAGTTCTAAAGTAATCACAAATAATCCATACATTAGTTAAAAATTTGGTACTGATCTGGTTCCAAAATGACATTGTTGTAGCCGAGGGTGCATCATTTACCACGTTGGAAAGGACATTGGCATGTGTGTTATTATAGCACAGTGGGCATTTGCAATATGGATGAATTGTAACATCACTCAATGCACAGTGTTGAATTAACACCAGTTTCCACAAAATGAGCCAAAAAGATGCAGAGTTTGCCGTATGTTACGCACAGCGGAATGATCGAGCATTTGGCAATATCTTGTCGCAAGAAGGACTTGTCCACCAGAATCATCAGGTCAGATGCTGACAGCCATATGAGTGCTGGTCAGAGTAAGTGATGTTGTGAGGCCCTTTGCAGGATTAATGTATTGAAAAAAAAATGTTTCAAGAAGGAGACCCAGATAGAGAAATGCCATATGCTGGAGCTCCAACAGTGTCAGAAGATCAGAATAACCATGCTTTTGTTTTGGTCCAAGTTGGAGCAGAGGATATCTGCAGCATTCTGCCGATAACAGCATTCCGCTGTTCTAGGGAGAACTTTGATGGCTTTTTTTTACTCCAAGGAAGAATGTATCCTATTCTCCTTGAGAGAATATGAATTGAATTTGCAAAGATTTCCACCTGCTGCACGGTGCAACTTTATGTACTCGATTCACCTTTGTGGGTACCATGTGCAGTCTGAGATGTACTCCATACATTAGGTATTCCAATGCCTGAAGGGTATTGCTGGTACAACTGATGTGTGAACATACTCGGACATAATGTTGCTCAGTTTCCTAATGGAGGCACCAATGCAGATGTTTTATGTCTCCTCAGTGCACCATCCTTGAACACTGTTTCAAACAGGAGGGTGACATCTAAAGATGTGAGCCATCCACTCACTGCCTGGCATGACTGTGGTGCAAACCTGTGATTATGAGTTATATTACCATCATCGAGAGGAGGAGCCATCTTGGGGAACGGCTGCTAACCAGCAGCCGTCCGTTTAATTTGCTTTGTTTTAAAGTTCTGAGTAAGCCCTGTGTTTCGTCTGTTGGAGAAATGGACTTTTTAATGTGGGGGGAATTTCTACTTCTAGGTCCCTACCTGGTCGGTGAGGCAGCTTTTTCTCCGGTCTGCCCTGTCGACCCGTCCTCGCGGCCTACCAGCGGGCTTGGAGCGCCGTTTCCTGGTGGGGACCACCCAGCACCTCAGCTTCGGTGGTGGCACAGTGCTGGAGCGCTATCGTGGAGCAGAGCGGGCGATGCCTTGCCTGGGTCGCCGCGCTGGATCGACGCGCTGGAGCTCCGGTGAGCTGAGACCGACGAGATCAACACCTCCGGGCTGCGGGTCTGCGGAGCAGAGCGGGCGGCGCCGACTTCAACATCGGGAGCCTGGGAGCTCCAAACCGGCGCGGCCCTGTCCGCTTCGGAAGCCGCGGTCCCCAGTCAGGAAGCGGCCGTTCCAGGTGGCCCAGCCACTGAAAGGACTCTCCCGATGCCGGGTCAACACCACCCGGTGAGAACGGCCAGGAACATCGGGCCCCCGTAGAGGCAATTGCGGAGGCCTCAATAGGCCTGACTTTGGGTGAACTTGGGGTTGGGGACTGGACATTGTGCCTTCCCCTACAGTGGTATCCATTGTGGGGGGATGATTTTTTTTGTCAGTAAGTAATCCTGTTAGTCTTTGTCCAAGATGGCTGTCGGAAGGGAGAGTGGACGCTGGCGCCCTTTAGCTGCCGCTGCTCTCTCTTCACATTGTGTTTTTGATTTTTTGTTTGTGGACAGAATTCTGTTTTTAATTTGTGTTTCTGTGATGTCTTTATTATTTATTTTACTCTGATTATATGTTTTATTATTCCTGTTAATCTCTGTAAGGTGTCCTTGAGATTTCTGAAAGGCGCCCAAAAATAAAATTTATTATTATAATTATTATTATATGCAAACTGTTGTTCAGCTGCCTTGATTTGTGTGGAGGAGACATAGAGCAAGGTGGATCTCCATAGAAACCTGTTACTCACTGAGTCTCAGCCATCCCAGATGTTGTTGATCAGAAAAAGAAGCAGTGTGAATTAAAGAAGATAACATTGTGTGGAATCATCCAGTCAAATTAGGAAAAAGAGGATTAGAAATTTGTTATTTGGTCCCTTGCAATATATGTGGGTAATGTAGCTCATCACTTCCATAGACAAAGTCATACATCCAGTAGAGTTGCTGCCTTGAAGAGGGCTGTACGGTGGCTCAGCGGTAGAGTTGCTGCCATACAGCGAATGCAGCGCCGGAGACCCGGGTTCGATCCCATCTACGGGCGCTGTCTGTACGGAGTTTGTACGTTCTCCCCGTGACTTGCGTTGGTTTTCTCCGAGATCTTTGGTTTCCTCCCACATTCCAAAGACGTACAGGTTTGTAGGTTAATTGGCTTAGTAAATGTAAAAAATTGTCCCTAGTGTGTAGGATAGTGTTAATATGCGGGTATCGTTGGTTGGCATGGACCCGCTGGGCCGATGGGGCTGGTTCCGTGCTGTATCACTAAACTAAACACAATAGTTTAGCCTAGAGATAAATTGGACAGTAGCCCAGCTTATGGAAGGCCCATTCAGAAGTCTGATGACGGAAATAAGCTGTGTATGGGTCTGGTGGTAAGCACTAAGTTCTATATCTCCTTTGTGTACTTCATCTTGTCTTTGTATGTGATATGACCCACCACAGTGGTGTAATCTGCAAATTTGTAGATGGAGTTAGAACCAAATTTGACTACATTCTTGACTGTATAAGGAGTATAGTAGAGGACTGAGAACACATTGTTGTTGAGGACCAGTGTTGATAATCAATCAATCAATCAATCAATCAATCAATCAATCAATCAATCAATCAGATTTATTCATCACATACACAATAAAGTGCAGTGAAATGAATTTGCCAGCAGTGGTACAATAAAAAAGAACACACAATACATAATAAAATGTAACACAAACATCCACCACAGAATTCTTCACTGTGGTAGAAGGCACAAAGTACAGTCAGTCCTCCTGCATTGTTCCCCCGTGGTCGGGGCCATAAACCTCCGCAGCTACCACTGCGGGCGGCCAGATGTACAGGCCCCCTCTTCTGGAAGGTAAGTCACGATTCAGTGCTTCCCTACCGGAGACCATGGCTTCAAGATGATGTAGGCCGCAGGCCGGCGGTCGGAGCTCTTCTCCAGTGATCCCCAGCGAGGGATCCCACTCCGGAAGGTAAGTCCACGCCGCGCCGGCGGCTAGAAGCTCCGCAGACCACAACTTCAAGATGTTGGAGGCATCTTGTATTGTGCAATTATTGTGGAGGAAGTGTTGCTACCTATTCTCAATGATTGAAAGTCAAGAATCCAACATCAGAGAGGGGAGCTGATTCCTAGGCCCAAGAGATTGGAGGTGAGTTTTGATGGGACGATTGTGTGGAGGACAGAGATACATTTGATAAATAGGATTCTAATGTAGGAATCCTTATCTTGATGTTCCAGAGTTGAGGTTGGGGGCCGGAAAATGACGTCTGCTATGGACCTGCTGTGAGGGAAAGCAAACTGTAGAACATCAAGGCTGGCTGGGAGGATGTAGTAATTGTACTCCATCGCCAATCTCTCAAACCACCTCATGATAGTACATTATTCAAGGTGGGTGATTTCAGAAATGTGGTTAAAATAAAGGGTTTCTTTAGAAGATTGAAGGAAAAATCATATACGAGAAAGCCAAGATATCGGCAGTGAAAAATTGGGAACAATCATTGCAAGAAGTAAGGATCTGAGTTTGAAGCCCAGAAGGTTTCCACCCCACCATCCGCAGAATGAATGTGGCTTTTTCATTCATAACATTTCAGTCCTAACCATGAGTCTTGTGATTTAGTGAAGAAGTCTTAATCTTGAACTATAAATCAAATGTGAAGTTTACAAGCATGCTTAAGTAACGAGTGCTAATAAATATTAAATTGTACTGAACATTCGTTTAAAGTTTGACAAAATACCCTATCGAGATAACTGGGCCAACAATCTTCAATGTCTTCACTTTCAGCTGCTTTATGTCACATCCTTCCACCCATAGTTAGAAGTGAAGATGTTACTGATAATTATGCATTGTTCAATTTTATTTGCAATAACTCAGATAATGAAAAATCTATATTAGTGACAACAATCAGACAGATGATAGTGGTAAATAATATCTAAGCCACGTGATTCCCTGGCAATAATCATTTCCAACATTAAACTATTTTACAATATTACCCCATTTTCCTTGCAGTCCTAGACTTTCGCCCACTTTTTTTTAAAAGGTATATATCGACAGCTTTTGGATTTTTCTTAATCCTACTCACCAACAGGCAATTCATTGTCTTTTTTACCCTCCTTATTCCCTGTTTACATTCCTTCCTACCTCCTTTATTTTCTTCAAGGAGCCAGTCCGATATCAGCTTCCTAAACATTACACAGGTTCCATTATTCCATTGTGACTAAATTTGCAGCTCTTAGCATTCATTGTTGCTGATCTTGCCATCCTAGCCCTTCATCCCCACAGGAGCACGTTGGTCCTGAAATATGGCCAGCAGGACTTTTAATGACTGCCAAATGTCAGACGTGGACTTGCCTAATAACGGCTGCTCCCAATCTGCTCTCCCTAATACCTGACCGATACTGTTTTAATTTGCCTTTCCCAAATGTAGTTCACACAGAGAGTGGTGAATCTCTGGAACTCTCTGCCACAGAGGATAGTTTGAGGCCAGTTCATTGGCTATATTTAAGAGGGAGTTAGATGTGACCCTTGTGGCTAAGGGGATCAGGGGGTATGGAGAGAAGGCAGGTACGGGATGCTGAGTTGGATGATCAGCCATGATCATATTGAATGGCGGTGCAGGCTCGAAGGGCCGAATGGCCTACTCCTGCACCTAATTTCTATGTTTCTATGTTTCTATGTTTCCCTGCAGTCAACTTTTATTCTTATCCAGAACTCTTTTAAAACTTACTGAGTTATGTTTGCAGAATGCTTTCATCTATTGGATATTTGATAATGTGATCAAATGACCTCTGATCATGCTGTGAATGGCCAGGAAACCTCAGATGATGTAAGTTTCAGACTGTTAAAGAACACATACAGATCTGTTTTTTTTTTCAATTAGTGCTGCACAGAAGACCCATGCCACGGTGCAAGGAAGCAATGTGGCATTCCATAGTTTTATAATTCAACTCAAAAGCAGGAAATTGACATTGGTATTTGGGAGCGTAGTGAATGGGAAGATTTCAAAGTGAAATAAGTGAATTTTCTATCTGGCACAATGGGACTGACTATTAGTTCTGGAGGTGGTGACAAACAGTAATTGAGGGTAATCTTTGTGCAGTCCATTAAATCAATTGGAATTGAAAATGAAGCAAGTGGATAGCAGATGACTGGTCTCTAAGTACCAACTTGCCACTGTGATTAAAAGTTAAAATCACCTTCTGATACATGCAGGGAATAAAGGTAGATGATATAAAATATAATATAACATACAAAGATAAGAAAAAAATTGTATTCATCATAACAATACATATTATTAATAATCGGTTGAACAATGAGAGCAGAATTTCAAAGATAATACATCAAAAAAGCATTGTTCATAGTTCATAATTTCAGAGAATCACGAAGGTCATATTTTCATACTGCACACTTCCATTTTGATTACTGACAGTTACTATTTAATGTTCATATCAAGTCTCTTAAAGCCAATTTAATTATTTGCTACAATAGGCATAACTATTGTTTTCAAACGCTATTATATCTGAGATATGTTGAGATGCAGCAGGAATTCTTTGTTTCAGTACAACCCAACTATGCCATGACCAGTGGGAAGCACAAGCATGGTCAACTTTAGTCCAGCAATTCAAGCATGATGGCGGAGAGTCATGTATTTTCTTAATGTTCTATCTCTACAATGGTCACCCTCAGAGTAGCAGATTGCCAGTTTTAGCTGCAATCGGTCAGAGACTGCCAAATTCTCAGCACAATACAAGCAACAGCATTTCATAATCTGAACTTCGGCCAAATATCCAGGGTTTGTCAGATCACTTGAAAATCGCAAACTGCCTTTAATAGATCATTTGTATCAAATTATATTGAATTTATATCACAGAGCAGGAAACACACTTGCTCTAATTAGCATGCGTTACTCTTTCTATTCCACAATGTCCTGCTTCAATAGTCAATAGTCAATCAATAGACAATTTAATTGTCATTTGGACCCCTTGAGGTCCAAACGAAATGCCGTTTCTGCAGCCATACATTACAAACAAATAGACCCCAGCCACAACATAATTTACATTTTACATAAACATCCATCACATAGCTGTGATGGAAGGCCAAAAAAAAACTTACTTCTCTCCACTGCACCCCCCCACCCCCCCCCCCCCCCCCCCCCCCCCCGATGACAGAGTCAAAGTCAAAGCCCCCGGCCCCCGGCTGGCGATTGTCCCGCGGCCATTGAAGCCACGCCGGGTGGTGCGAGGTCGCACACTGGGTCTTGGTGTTGGAGCCCCCGGTGTGCGCTCGCAGAGTCCCGCGGCCATTCCAAGCCGCGCGGGGCAGTGGTGTCAGGCCCCGCTCCAGGAGCTCTTCGACCCCGCAACTCGGGCGGGAGAAGTCGCCGTTCCAGGAGCCCTGAAAAGCGGTCTCCCTCCAGGGACTCGCGGGCTCCCAGTGCCGCCGTCCGCAGACCCGCAGTTGCAGCCTCCAAGGCGGCGGCAGCAGCAGCAGCAGCAGCAGCAGCAGCAGCAGCAGCAGCAGCAGCAGCAGCAGCAGCAGCAGCAGCAGCAGCAGCAGCAGCAGCAGCAGCAGCAGCAGCAGCAGCAGCAGCAGCAGCAGCAGCAGCAGCAGCAGCAGCAGCAGCAGCAGCAGCAGCAGCAGCAGCAGCAGCAGCAGCAGCAGCAGCAGCAGCAGCAGCAGCAGCAGCAGCAGCAGCAGCAGCAGCAGCAGCAGCAGCAGCAGCAGCAGCAGCAGCAGCGCTCCACCCACCGCTCCACCCGCTCCGGACCCGGCCAGCCCCGCGACGGTGAGGTGAGTCGGCACCAGAGTCCCCGGCTTCTTCCTGTTGGAGGCCGCTCCTCGTTGCAGCCCCAACGACAACGGAGACCCGACGAGAAAAGGTCGGGTCTCCAGTGCAGGGAGAGATTTAAAAGTTACCCCCTCCCTCCCTCCCCCCCACCCCCGCCCCCCCACACACACACCACAACAACAAAAAAATAACAAAAACTACATATAAACACAGACAAAAAATAATAAAAACGCGGACGGGCTGCAGTTTTTCAAACAGCACATCTGCTCAATGAACTGTCCATTAGACAAGCTTTATATTTAGACCTATTGTATTGGTACACCCCACAATCCATCAAGTGAGAATTTTGTCCTGATTATTCATAGTTCCCGTAAATATTATATGGAATACACAGTGAGTAATGAAAACCAAATGTTATACAACAGGAGAAGCCCATTAATCTATTTAAATTTGATGCACCGTTCTCGACATCAGATTGCTACAAAACAACTGACTAAAGCGCTTTGATGTAATTAATGTAGTCAGGCTTGTAAGTTACCCCTGGTATGCAAGGAGTGGATTTGAATGATAACATAGAATTTGTACGAACATGTGATCAACGGTCGGTGTAGAATCCATGAGTTGCAGGGCCTTTACCAATAATGTAGCTTTCATTCAATCAAGCAAACATATTTGATTGTAAAATGGATTGTTACATTGGGTTTGAAAGTGATACACCTTGGTCTAAAAAAAATATTTAATGATGGTTAACTGCATTGGTACTTATTTACTTACTTACTTACTGCCTGTTATGCCTCCTGGCATGTAGGGCAGCAACAAAGGTCCTCCATTCCATGTTGATTCCTTCAGTTGCTGTTTCTGAACCATACGTGCTTTACGAGACAATGTTGTTAGCCCTGTGCTCAACCTCAAACCTGGAGGACCAGTGATCAGTGGATTGCTCTTCATCTCGCCTCTACCCTTTGACCTGTCCAGCATGGGAGACCCTAACAGGAGACGAATATCCCTCTGGCATAGCTCTAGGGGTCACTGAGACACACAAGCTCCCCGACAACAAGAAGGTTGCAATCCAACGGGGAGAAATGCATTGGTATAAGCAAACTAAATTAATTCATAAAATTAGATTAAATGATTTGCCAGTCCTTAAACAATGACATTATTTAAAACTATAAATCAAAATATTTGATAAATGAACTGAGAAATAAAATCTGCTTTGAAAGAATGACTGGTTACATTTGAGAAGGATTGTATTGGTTTTTAGAAATGTCCAATTATACCAAAAAGTGGGAGAATTTTGGAAACTATTAATAGACAAAAACATTAAATAATATGGATCAAGTGAAATGAAAAAAATACCTAAAATAGCAAGAAAATCAAAGAAAGCCTAAGGAAAGTAGCAAATGTAAATATGTGCCTTTAGAGGCATGAAAAATTAAGACTTGAAATGAGGAACTAGCAGATGTATTATAATGTAGAAACTATAAAGAATTTGCTGAAAACTTTGTAAAATCATGGGTCCGATAAAGATAATAAAAATAACATGATTTGCATTGGGAAAGGAAAAAGTAGAACATTTGCAAGTGAGGAAAAAACAACAAATTCTTTGGACCAAATGGTTAATATCCCAACATCCTAAGACATTGAATACAAAGGCTATTGGTGCATTCATAATGATCTTCAAAAATCCCAATGTGTTGGAATTTTTTCAAGCCATAGGTAAATAACTAATGTGAAAATAAATTTCAAGAAAGAAAAGTGAGATAAAAGGAGAAATAAGAAATCAATTGGCCTGAATAGTTCGGAAAGTATTATAGTCTATTAAAATATTATTGCAACCAAATATTTATATTATGGTATATGGGCACACTGGTCAGTTTTGTAGTAAATGCCTACTATGTTCTGTGTGCTGAAGCAAAGCAAGAATTTTATTGTCCTATCAGGGACACATGACAATAAACTCACTTGACTTGACTTGACCAAACAATCAAAAAGAACACAATACGCAATAGAATTTAACATAAGCATCAGCCACAGTGGAATCAACATTGTTCACTGTGACGGAAGGCAATAACGTAATCACCGCTACGGACGGCCCCATGTATAAGCACTCTCGTTGGTATGATCGAAACTCCAACGTTGGGGTGGATAGGAACACACGCTCCGCGGTTTGGAGTTCCCGAATCGGCCACTTCCTTACCGGAAATCGCAGGTTCACGATGTTATAAGCCGCAGACCGGTGGTCAGAGCACTTCTTCTGGCGATCCTGGCAAGGGATACCAGGCTCTGCAATTGTTGATTGATTATATTACTTACTAACCAATGTAGTGCTTTATTATTATAAGCTCTGCCTACTACCACATCATTCATATTATCGCAACCTGACATGTGGTTGTTAGTTAGTACTGCTGCATGGTGGGAGTAACATGAAGTAGTGTGTTGTATACGTTACTCAATAAATACTGTTAAACCAGATCTGTGAGTATGTGTGATTTACTCCACAGTGATGGAATGTCCAGGCCTCGCCCGCGGCTAGAAGCTCCTCAGATCGCGGCTTCATGATGTTATAGTCCCCAAGCCAGCAGTCGGAGCACTTCTTCTGGTGATCCCCGGCCAGGGATCACCCCGCTCCATGACGTTAAAGTCCCGCCACGCTTGCTGCTGAAGCTCTGGTCCGGTCTCCGATAAAAAGGCTGCACCAATCCAGTTGTTAGGACACGAGGGGGGCGAAGATGCAACAAAGGAGAAAAGTTGCATTTCCATAGAGGTAAGTGACTGAAAACGGTTTCCCCCTATTTTAGATTTCCCACACTAAAACATACATTTAGACATACTAAAGAACAAAAAAGCCAAAAGGACGAACACGCTGCTGGAAAGGTTATCGCTCGCGGTGCCACCCGATGACGTGGGGCATTAATGCGTTAACCACTTATAATTGGGATCAAATTACTTTTCTTCACATAGCACTGCACAGTGGGGCAGCGGTAGAGTTGCTCCCTTACAGCACTTTCAGCGCCAGAGGCCCGGGTTCGATCCCAACTACAGGAGCTGTCTGTACAGAGTTAGTATACTCTCCCTGCGGGTTTTCTCCAAGATCTTCGGTTTCCTCCCACACTCCAAAGACGTACAGGTTTGTAGGTTATTTGGCTTTCTATAAATATAACTTATCCTTAGTGTGTGTAGGATAGTGTTAATGTGTGGGGATTGATGACCAGTGCGGATTCGATAGGGCAAAGCCAGCGTGTTTCAGCATTGTAGCTCTAAACTAAAGTATCAGACATCTCTGGAAATAATGCATCCGAAGCTTTTCACTGTACCTAGGCAAACATGACAATAAACTAAACTAAGTTTCCTTCCCCAGAGGAGTGTGCAGCTTAGTCATTGTGCATATTCAAAGCTGAGACTTATAGATTCTTCAATGTTAAAGGAATCTAATGATATGAAAGTTTGATGTTAATATTGGAGATAATGTTAAGGATTGGCCGTGACCTAATTGAATGCCTGACTGGGTTTGAGAGATTAACTGGCTTTGCACTTATTTCTTGTGTGCTTATGTTCTTTTTAACAGCAGTTGGATAATAGCTAGGTGTTCTGTTTCAGTGCTGCTTAAGTTCCACACAATTATTGACCTAGACACAGGTGAGAATTCTATTGTTCCTACAAAATAATGCTGCAAGTTACTTCATATCCGTTGGAGATTATAGAAGATGTAACACATTGTCTGAAAGATACACTCGAACAGTGCAACACTCCTTGAAAGTCAGTCTAGACTTGTTGTCCGTCTCTGAATCCACAACTCTCTGAATCAGAGGCTACATCTAACCCTGAAGATTGGAATCTCCATAGGTTCCATGGTATGAATGTGATAAATCACAAGGAGATGTTTATTAATGATTCCAATGGTTATCCAACAACAAAATCACTCATGCCATGTAAGATTCACAATTCTTATTAGTTTGGACATTATAATAACATGTACAGCTGTCATAAAGCTTAGATATCCCACTGTGTAAGATTTATGGTTTACACATTGTTTGCTTCACCAATCACATATACAGGGACCAGCTGGATTGCAGTACAGCACATTGGCATCTTATTAGTCTCCTTATTCACCAAGGATTCTTTGTGCATGCCTCAGATTACAATGACCCATATTCTGCCGAATGTTCTTCTGATGCTTCATTAGCAAGTTACCATCACATTGCTGTGTTTTATTTCAACTGACCTGTAATGGCGACTGCAAAATTGTTAATCCAAAATCAAACTGTATTGTATTCAGAAATTGAAATATTCAGCAACACTTTAAAGTAATATTGTTTTCCCTTGTTATAGGATAGAATCTAAGTTTAGACATCGGAATAAACTAAAACTGGCTGTTATATTTTGTGAATCAATCCACTTTCGCCCAATTGAAAGCCTTCGTCACCACTAATTTTCCACGTTTCCTTCCGTTTGTACATTCTGTCACTGATTCAGATTCAGATTCAGATTCAGATTCAATTTTAATTGTCATTGTCAGTGTACAGTACAGAGACAACAAAATGCATTTAGCATCTCCCTAGAAGGGTGACATAGCCAATGATTTGGGTGGGGGGGGGGGGGGGGGGTGGGGGGGGGGGTGGGGGGTGGGGGGGGGGGGGGGGGGGGGTTGGGGGGGGGGGGGGGGTGGGGGGGGTGGGGGGGGGGGGTGGGGGTCCAGGGGGGGGGGGGGGGGGGGAAGGTGTGGTGTTGGCCAGTCACCGAGGTAAACGTTGTTGAGTAGAGTGACAGCCGCCGGAAAGAACCTGTTCCTCGACCTGCTGGTTGGCAACGGAGAGACCCTGTGCTGAGTCGCGCCTGCCAACAGCGCTTATTTTGCTTTGGACATAACCTCAATGA